>NC_031790.1:4074770-4160045 GCF_001522545.3 Parus major
CCTCCCTGTGGCGGTACGGCCGCGCCGCAATGATCCCCGTGTCGCCCCCACGCGCCCCCGCCCCGCGCACACCGAGGACGAAGGTCGTCGGGAGGGCCGGGCCCGGCCCTGCTGTGATCCGCCGGGGAACAGAGCTGAGAGCGACCCCCGTCTCACCGCGGCCGGCCCGGCCTTGGGCGGGCCGTTATGCCGGCCTGCCGCCCGGGCGGGCGGTGGTCGATCGCTGCAGCCCCCGCTGTGGGCCGTGGTCTCCGCGCCTGCCGGAGCCGCCCGGCTGGGCCCCGGGGCGGTGCCGGACGGGCGGCTGCCAGCGCCGAGCCGCCGGGAGCCCGGGGCAGGAGCGCGGCACACGTGGGCTCTGGTGTGACCGGTGACACGGTGCAGGAGTCACAGCTGAGCCCCTCTCTACCGCGGCCGCCGGCCCAGGGGCCGGTCTGACCAGTTTACCAGCACGGGTCCTGGTCCTGATGGGTGACAGGGTGGCATAATGGGCAGCGGCACGTGTGGCTGACCAGCTGCCTCTCCCTGGACACGGTCTGTGCATATGCCTTTGAAGCACTAACACTTCTTAAGATTATTGGTACAGCAGCTGGAACACGGAGTACAGGGGAGCAAGAGGATCTTTACAGACTCTCCTTTGCCCTGTGTGCTTGTCAGGTACCTGTTAAATCCAGCCTCAGGTTGAGACTCTGTAGCCTGGTGAAGGTGGTGTCCAGAGGGGAGTCTCCCCTGAGCAGACTCATTTTTTATCATAAGCTACAGATGGCCCTGTGGGTGTGTGACCTTTGACTGGTCCCTGTGCCCAGGCAAATTCCTCTTTGACTAATCATCGTCAGTAATTCTTCCCTTAGGCTCACTTCCTGTCCTGAACTGTTTGTAAATCTGCCCTGCTGTGTCACTGGGGATGAGATGTACAGGAGCAGAGGAAGTGATGCCTACCCAGGAATTGGGTACCTGGCTTCCTCAAGTGCTCTTGGGTGCCCCTGAAATGAGAGACGTGATAAGATCTTTGTCACGAGGAAGGGTTTTCTGTCACTCCTTTCCTGTACTTGAGACCTGATTGCAGCATCCTGTGCCATAGGTGTGGTTCTGGATGAGTCTGCTCCATCTGAGGTGTGTGTGGTATGAAAATACAGGATGAATGACAGCAGGAGGTGATTCCCAAGGCTGTGACAGTGACAGGCAATAGCTAGAATGTCAGTCTCAGCAAGGGTGAGACTCAGACTCAGTCTTGCTGTGTCTTGGGAGCTGCTCTGAATGGTGTGACCTCAGCCCAAGTCCTGCCTTCCAGGTTTCAGAGTGCACTGTCTCTGGCCTCCTGCCACGTTCTCTGCGTTGACACCTCTCCAGTCTGCTGACTTCAGTTGCTCTCCTCCACTGCTGCTGGTGGCATGTGAGTGCCACATCTGCCAAGAAGCCAACTTGCTGTTTGAAAGCGTTCCAGGGACACAAGCTTCATTCGTGTCTGTAATGACCCTTCAGCGTGAGTGCATGCCAGAGGCCTCCAGAATTAAACTTGTTGCAGGCGTCATGCAAGGACCCGTACTGGTGCGCATGTCCTCGTGGGGAGAACAATAATAGCTCCACATACGGTCGGCTCCTGTGAGTGCCAACTCCCTCGATCTCCTCCAATGCAGGCTCAGGGATGGACTCCACCTTGTCCCTCTGAAGAGACTCTGCATGCTCTCAGCAGCCAGGAGGGGATTCTGCTGCCAGATTCTCCACAAGCTGCCCCACGGCAGGACTTGCTTAGTGGCAGCCTGGGAGGGGATCCGTTCCTGCAGTCGTGTTGCTGCCGTGCCCAGCACCTGCCTGTGGACAAACCAGCGTGTGTGCACTGTCTGCTCTGAGCTCTTTGGCCTGCACTGTCCGAACTCACCTGAGCTCCTGGCGGACTCCTGGCTTGTTTTCCCAAGTGCTCTCGCTGATCCTGTGGCATTCCTTCTCAGTCCCAAAAGGATGTGAACTTTGGAATGGGGTCTCTGAACACGCTGCAGACTCGGTGCATGTGTGAGGCTGTTGCTGAGTAACAGGAGGACTGATTCATTGCTGCGAGCAGCCCTTCTGTCTGGCTGCAGGGCACCAGCCTTGCTTGGGCCCTTCACCATGTTCATCCTGCTCCCCTTTGACAGCCTAGTGGTTAATCTTTTGGGGATTTCCATAACTGTCCTCTTCACTCTTCTTCTGGTTTTCATCATTGTACCAGCAATTTTTGGAGTCTCCTTTGGCATCCGCAAGGTTTACATGAAAACTTTATTAAAGATTTTTCAGGTAAGTCATGTTTTCAGAATGTTCTCTGAGTGTTTGCAGAGGTTTGTCCAAGCATGGTCATGATAGGAAGAGAAGCTTTTGCTCAGGAGGGCGTTGTGGGTGACTGGAGTAGAAGGTTGGGCTGTGGATGTCATGCTGTTGCAAATGGACCTCTTTGGCTCATCTCACCCAAATGCAGTTTACAGGACCTCTGTTTGTGGGCTGTTTTTTTCCTGTAATTAATCTAGTAAGGCTTCAAGTAAAGCAAGGCTTGGCAGTTGGCAGGGTGCAGCAGGATCTGAGGGGTAGCTTGGAGGGTTTGTGTCCCAGGCAAGGCAGAGTGCTGCTACAGCTTGATGTCAGGTGTGGTGGGGAGGGACTAGGCTGCAGCCAGTTGGTTGCTCCTCTCCAGGACACATTTGCACAAAGCAAAATGTGGTCTCTTACCACAGAGGAGGTAAGGCAGATCTTTTTTTTGTGCTGCAAGCCCTGAGTGGTCTGTGGCCAGAGCAACATACTGCTGTCCTGGAGCTCCTACTGAGCTGTGTCTGGACCTGCCACCTTGGACAACACCCAGCAGCCCTCACCGACCCTCTTGGCACAGAGAGGCCAAGTGGAATTTTCCAGCTTGTTGTCATGCTGTTCCCTTGCCTGCCTTTGGTGGACTAATTTTATGGGCTGTCTCCGAGCCAGCACCTCTTGAAGCAAGTTCCAGGCCAGAATTTTTTATTTACTAAGAGTAGTAGGTAAAGCCTGTACCACCCTACCCTGGCAGCTCAGGTGAAAAGCAAAGTGTTTGCTAGAGAGGTTTTAAGCCCTTAAATATGGAGTTCATGCTGCTAAAGGATGTATGGTATAGCTACTGCTGTTTGAGCAGAGCTGACTTTCCCCAGAGTATCCCTCTACTGGCTGCGTTGGGAAGACAGCTGTGGAGCTCACAGTGTTCAGCTCTTTAAACTCTTGAGTCCACCCAAAAGCCTGAGGTTTAAGTGGGAAGACCCTGGGCTTTGTGAGGGGCTTCATTAACATAGATACCCGAAGACTTGACTACAAATTTACTGACTGAATTGGGCACAAAAAAAGATTTTAAATGGAACTTTTCACAATGTTTTCTTTTTTTTTCCCCACTTCCTTCAATTCAGGATCATTTACTCTCAACACCTATTTTGGTGTTTGAAACTATTTTTCCTGAAAAGACTGAGAAGTCTATTTCAGTTTTTATTAAAGAATCTTAGTGGTGGGATAGAGGAGCACTCATGCACAGCTGGTCACTGATTTGGTGGAAAATTCACTCATTAAGTTTGATCATTCAGAACTGTATGTTGGAGGGCTATTACTTACTCAAAATATTTTCCCAGCGCTCGAGGGTAGTGTTGGGAACCCAAAGGGCAGCCTGTGTGAGTATGGCAGTGTGGAAGCTTGTGGGACACAGCCCGAGCTGCGAGGCCTGGCTGGCAGCAGCACACCTGTGTTGGTGGGAGGAGGGGAACCTTCCTGCTGCCTCTCAGGTGGGAGGTAGGTCAGGATGGAGATGTGCTGGGCTTGCCAGCAGTGCCTTCTCCATAGGCTGCTTAGTTCCTGCAAGGTCAGAGTTCCTCTCCTGACTCTGAGATAGCAGTATCTAGGCAATCTTCTGCAGTCCTGGAGTTCTAGCTGCTGGCAGAGCTGCAAGGTGAGCGGGACACTTCATATGCAATTAGCATTCCTTCGTTGCTGCCTCCTGATCTGCTGCTGGTATGGGCTGAGACTGGGATGTCAGAGTTCCCAGCAACTTCCCCTCTTCACAGATAAGCATGTTGTGCCTAAGTCCTGCTCCTTCAGAAGTTTGTCCTTCCAGACCTATATGAATTACAGGCTGTGAAGGTTATTTGGAGGGCAGGCAGGAAAACTGCACAGAAATACAGCGTGCAGTTTGTGCTGGTGTCCTTGAAAATTAGCTGAGAGAACAAGTAGTCCTGGCACAGGATTTGGCAACCAGCTGTCTGAGGGTGCTTGCTGCTGCTGTTTTGGGCACATTGCTGAGCTGAGAAGCTGCAGCAGACATTAGCTGAATCAGAGGGGAAAGGATCCCATCCCATCATCAGCCTGGTGTTTTCAGCAGCAACCTGAAAACACAGTTTCCACTTTGAATTTGGAAGAAAAAAGGGTTGAAAAATAGCACTGGTCCTGACCAGCTTCCTACCCTGTAGTGCAGACACCCCAGCAGGATGCACAGCTCAGCCAGAAACTGTACAGTGGCAACCACGTGCAAGGTGCAGCAGAGCTGAGAGGTCACAGAAACTGCAGAAAACCTTGCTGTGCAATCTCACTGCTGAGCACTCTTCTTCCCTCTGGCACTCCCTGTTTCTCAGGCCAGTCTCTGCCTCCACCTCAGTTCAGCTGGGCTCATCACTCACTCTTTCAGTTCTGTATGGAAACCTTCTGCTTTAGCCCCATCTTCTCCCCTGAGCTATGGTCCTTCCTGAAAGTCAGCTCTAAAATGGGCAGTAGTGTGGCGCTATAGGCCTTGCAAATCTTGCTTGTCCTGTCTGTCTTGCAGTGGGCAACACTGAGAATAGAGCGTGGTGCCAAGGAGAAGAACCATCTGTTGTACAAGCCCTATGTCAATGGTGAGATCCTGCCCTGCATGGGTACACAGAATTCAGAATTCTTTTGGGGAGGGGGGGTAAATGTGGTGTCTCTGAGAAGCTGAGGTCTGCTGGGAGGTCTGTTCATGTAGGAGGGAGTTCTAGAGAGCTCTGTTTCATGAAGAGGGGCAGGGAAGCACCAAGGAGTGCTTCATTTCTAGATAATGGGGAGGACTGGTTTATGCCTGTCTGGACTGGAGAAAGGAAGGGGACCGCGAGGAAGGCGGGCGAGGAAGGGCCTCAGCTTTTGTCTCTCTTTGAGCAGGCAAGTCACACTTTGCCCAGAGCTGCCTATGGTGTGTTGCAGGTATCATTGCAAAGGAGCCAACATCACTGGAGGAGGAGATCAAGGAGATCCGCCGGAGCGGCAGTGGCAAAGCCCTGGACACCCCTGAGTTTGAGCTCTCAGATATCTTCTATTTCTGCCGCAAAGGCATCGAGACCATCATGGATGATGAAGTGACCAAGAGGTTCTCAGCTGAAGAGCTGGAGTCCTGGAATTTGCTCAGCAGGACCAACTACAACTTCCAGTATATCAGCCTGCGCCTCACTGTGCTCTGGGGACTTGGTGTGCTCATCCGCTACTGCTTCCTTCTGCCCCTCAGGTGAATCCTGGTGCAGGGACCTACCTGCCAAGGAGGTGCTGCTGGCCTGGTTTTGCTAGCACGTAGTTTCCCTCTTTCTGCAGGATAGCCCTGGCATTTACTGGCATCAGCTTGTTGGTGACTGGTACCACAGTGGTGGGATATTTGCCAAATGGAAGGTGAGTTCATCTTCGAGGGAGGAGCAGATGGGGAGCGCTCCATGTAGTATGAGATCTGATACTCAGGAAATTTCCCTGCAAAGCTTTCTGTTCTACCACCTGCAGACACAGCAGGTGGTCCTGGCAGCTGTGGTCTCTCAGGAATGGACACCCTGTAATTTTCAACAAAGGGCCTAGATGTAAGCACTGAGCTGGTGACAGAGCACTCAGTCCTGACCTCTAAAGGAGTAATAACAGAAAAGAGAAAAGGCCAAAATTTTATTCTCATGAGTTAAGAATCATAAGATCATAAGCTGATGGCAAAGCTCTGGACATGCTGTGTTTCTGTAGCAGAGATGTGAAGGCTTGGCTGGATTTCACAGCCTGGGACAGCTGGGCTGAGAGGCACTGTTACAGGGGGTATTGTAGGACTGGGGAGTGATGGTCTCTGTCCTGGGCTGCAGGTGTAAAGATTTCCTGAGCAAACACGTCCACCTGATGTGTTACCGGATCTGCGTGCGTGCCCTCACAGCCATCATCACCTACCATGACCGGTAAGGCCTGTCTGCTCCAGTCTGTCCCTGCCCAGGAGGTGCTCAACACTGGGCATTATGCAGGTCTCATGCTTCCTTCCTCTTTCTTCACCTCTGCCTTTGTTTTGCGTGTAGAGAAAACAGACCTCGGAATGGAGGCATCTGTGTGGCCAATCACACCTCCCCCATTGATGTGATCGTCCTGGCCAGTGATGGCTACTATGCGATGGTAAGGTGCTGGCTCTGTCTGCCCAGGCCTGGCCACCTGCAGGGAGGGAGCAGCAAGCTTGTTATGGCAGGAACTAGGCAGCAAGAGTCCTTTGAGCACAGAGAACTACTTTTCCCTGCATGACATGGCAGGGTGCTGTCAGATTCTGTCGTGCGTGGCATTTGTGCAAAAGCACCAGCTTTGAGTGGGCACAGCTTTGCAAGAAGAGCTCTAGGCTTTGCTGTTGCTGGAAAAGCAAAGCACTTCCCCAGCTGGACCTCCTGCCATGGGGAAAGCACTTGGGGTTTGCAGTATGTGTCCTTTAAGTCAGCACCTGGGACTTTTCCTCTTAGTCTTTCTAGGGTAGGGGGAGGAAGATGAACCTCAGTTTGGCTGTGAAACTGGGAACTTGACTTTCATGTGTGTCCAGGTCTTGTAACTTGTGTCTTCTTGCCCTGTTCAGGTCGGTCAGATCCATGGAGGGCTCATGGGTGTGATACAGAGAGCCATGGTGAAAGCTTGTCCCCATGTCTGGTTCGAACGTTCTGAGGTTAAAGATCGTCACCTCGTCGCCAGAAGGTGTGACAGTCGCTGGCTGCAGGGGTGGGTCTGAAGGTTGGGGGAGGTAGAGGCCTGTTTACCTCCCTTGGATGAGGACACTGCATGGCCTCCTAAGTGCTGGGAGATTGTGCCCCTGTTGTTGGCAGCCTGATACTCCCTGGTGACTGCAGGCCAGGACTCTGTGCTGTGTGGATTGCTACTGACAGCGTCCGTCCCTTCTAATTTTTGACATTCTTCTGTTTAGGCTCACAGAACATGTCCAGGACAAAAGCAAACTGCCCATTCTTATTTTTCCAGAAGGTGAGTGCAACAAGGCCAGAGAAGCACCAGGTGGAGAAGGTGCCTTGAGATAGCCCCACATCTCTGTTCCTTTCCTTCTTACACAGCCAAGGGCTTGAGACCCTCCACTGAGACAAAAGGGACAAAAGCTGAGTGAGCCCAGAATGCAGGAGTCACACATGATGTCCCAGTGACCCATTCTGTGCACACAGAGAACAGGGCTTGGACTGAGAGTTAGGGGGGAGTTGCTGGGTTCCTGTGGCCCTGCCCTTAAGCCTGTAGCTTAGATTTCTGAACTGACTTCCAGAGGAAAGTCAAGATTGTGCTTGCCTCTTACAGGAACATGCATCAACAACACATCTGTGATGATGTTCAAAAAGGGGAGCTTTGAAATTGGAGCCACAGTTTACCCTGTAGCCATCAAGGTATGACAAGGCAACGTTCTTAGGGCACAAGTCTGTCTGTCCCTCTATCTCTGTCTTGGCAGCCCAGTCCAGTCTGGTCTGAGAGCACAGGAAAGCTGAGGTCGCTCCGTGTAGTGCACTGGGAGAGCTGACCTGTAGCTTAGTTTGGGGTGGAAGTTGGAGCCACTGCCCGACTTCCATGAACTCTTCTGCCTTTGTAGTATGACCCACAGTTTGGAGACGCTTTTTGGAACAGCAGCAAATACGGCATGGTGACCTACCTCCTCAGAATGATGACCAGCTGGGCCATTGTCTGCAGTGTCTGGTACTTGCCCCCAATGACCAGGCAGGTGAGGTGAACCCCACCTATCTGATCACTTTCCTGGTTGGCCCTTTGCTCCTGCTGAACAGTCTTATTTTGCCACAGCCTGAAGAGGATGCAGTGCAGTTTGCCAATCGAGTGAAGTCAGCCATTGCCAGGCAGGGGGGCCTTGTGGATCTGCTTTGGTGAGTCCAAGCAGGCTTTTCTCTTTGGGGTGCTAGAGTTCCTTTTTCTGAGTCCTGGCATCTGCTCATGGGCTGTAGAGCTCCATTTGTTTCTTGCTTAGGGGAGAGCAGGCCTCTGGAGGAATGTTCTTCTATAAGAACCAAAGTCTTTTCTTCGTCTGTATGTTGGGTATCAGGGCTTCATTCCATGATTGTAGGTTGCATTGGGATGCCCTGGGTTAGACTCTACTCAGCAAGGTGTGTTCAGCTCGGGAACTTGCTTTCCCAGGCACTGAGGTCTCAGAGCAGTCAGTCTCCTGTAGTGGTACTAGAGTAGCTCATGTTTCTGGCAGAGTTGCTATTTTGAGCACAGTGTGGGGCCATGGGGGCAGCTCCTGGCAGAAGCTGGTAAGGAAGTGGTGCCCTTTGGGGACAGGTGCTCTGCGGTGTGCCCTTGCAGCATGTGGTAGGGGGGCAGCTGTCAGCACTCACTGGAATTCTGACTTGCCCAGATGAAGATGGTGCCTGCCTGCAGCCTCTCTGATACGACTCTTTCCCCAGGGACGGAGGACTGAAAAGGGAGAAGGTGAAAGACGCCTTCAAGGAGGAGCAACAGAAACTCTACAGCAAAATGATTGTAGGCAGCCATGAAGACCGGAGCCGCTCCTGAGTTTGCTGCCTCCAGCACCGACTGGGGCTGGCCAAAGCCAAAGCCCCCTGCCTCCAGCACCAACCAGGACTTGTCTGGAGCAACTCTGAATCTTTGGACTTGGGCTACTCCAGAGCTGCTAGGACTTGCTCTTTCATCCTCTGGCTGTTTTTTCCCAGAGGCACTATTGCTGCCTGGAGTCTTTAGGCCTTTGGCAGCTTTGGCAAAGATGCCTTCTTGTTACTGTTACAGTGAAGCTCCTTGCAGGGGCAGTATTAAATGAAACTCTTATGGTGTCATGCGCTTCCAACTGGTGTGTCCAGCCCCAGGGAAGGACAGATGTGATGTGCATATGTGTCAGTCACAAAAGCAGCACAAAAGACGGTGAGCTGTGCTGAAACTGCCTGCTTTGACAACCAAGGTTGTCACTTCCAGATCCACTTCCAGAACAAATCTTTCTTTTTTGCCATCTCCCTGTCAGCTTGACCCAGACTATTGCTTCTACAGTGCATAGCCTCTTTGCTGCTGCTGATGCAGTAAGGATCATAGTCCCTGGAAACCTCCTGTCCCCTGGGGCTGCAGGGTGCCAGGTGTCACTGGGGTGGCAGGTGGGGCTCCTGAGGAATCTGTGCGTTGCTATAGTGGGAGCCTAGGGTTTGTAGGAGAGCCCAAGAATTCATGGCTAGGGCAGCAAATCCCTTTTCAAATGTCTCCTGAGGGAAAGAGTGGCATTTGACCTTGTCATGCACACACATGGATAGTATCAACTTGTTGCAAGAAAACAAATCTAGTGCTGGAGGTGGTGCCCCTTTCTGCTCTGCAAGTAAATTACTCAGTAAAACAACTTGCATTGGAGCATTTGTCCCATGACCTTTCCCATTTTCCTTACATGCCTACAAACTTGAGCCTTTACACTGGGTTCTCTGCTCTTACAAGCAAGAGCTGTTTCACTGCTGCCTGCTGAAGCCTGCTTGCATTTTCTAGCACTCTGGAGAAGGCAGTTACCTAAATGCCTCCTTTGTACCTCAAGTATTTGTTGGGGAGGGCATCTGCTATGCCAGGTGAGGACAGCTGTACTGTGTAAGTGGCCTTAAATCTGAATTTTCCTGCACTTTTTATTTCCCTGATGGAACTTTGCTGCTCTGGCTGCAAGCTCAGGGGCTGTTTGGATGAAGACCCCATCACTGTACTGTGGTCTGGCAAGCCCTGGAGGGAGCCACAGTGAGCCACGGGCTGCCCAGGTACTGTGGATGGTCCTTCCCCCTGTGCAGAGCTGCAGCTGGGGACACAACTGGTAGAGACATGGACATCCCTGACTGCCAATCCCTGGGTCTCCAGGCTCTCCTTCACTTCTCCTGTTCAGCAGCCAGTCCTGCACCATCATGGGCTGTGCCCCCATCGCTCTCCTCTCTGGGGCTGGGGCACACATTTCCTTCAGGCACTGCTGAAGGCCACAGGCCTCTCCCACCCCCCTGCCACGTCCTCAGGCGCTTGGACCCAGCTGCAGGTGCCCACAAGTCTCCTGCCTGCAGCTGGCTCCCCTGTCCCTGATGCCACGGGGATGTGCTGAACCCTCATCAGCTCTGCGGGACACCCAGCTGCCCTGCTGTGCTTGGGGACCATCCCCAGCAGCCTGCAGGACACTCCACAGCAGGCAAGGAGCTGGCTGGACAGGTTAGGAGGCATGCATCCATCTTTCCTTGGCTCTCCCACTCCATGCCCCCAGTCAATATGTCTCTCTCCGATGAGAAAGTTAATAAATTTAGCTCTAGATTAAAAGTATCGATCATTTCATTTGTAAGCGATAAATAACCAGGGGGGGAGCACTGGGCGGCCCACGGGGTAGGGGCTGCTGGTTCTGGCTGCAGCAGCCATGCACCCCACCGGGGCCAGGAGCCCTCATATGCATTCTGCCTGAATGCTGGCATTGATTTGCTATTAGTCTCCACGCACCACCCAGTAGCACATCATTCCCGGAGCTGCTATTAATGGCCTTTTGATAAATAATCACTTGTAAGTCAATAAATTTTTATTAAACAGTGTGGCGCTTTGATTTATGAAAATCCGACGGGGTTTGTCTGGGAGAAAAGGGATGCAGAATTGAAGCAGAGCTGCTATCCATCTGCCTGCCAGGCTGGCCTGCCTGTGCTCACACCCCCGGCGCAGCTGGCTCCTGCCTCTGCCCACGCAGCCTGAGCCTGCCTGGCAGCAGGCACAGGGTGGGCAGAGCTGGTGCTGCTGTTGAGACCCCCAGCACTGACAGGGCACCACCTCGATGCAGCAGCAAGTGGGAAAGTGGGAGCTACAGTGGGCAGCATCGGCAGGAGAGGGGGTCAGTCCTGGCTGCGGGGCTGGGGCCCTGCATGGATCAGCACTGTTTGGGGCCCTGTCTCAATGTGGGGATGCATGGGGCAGCCAGGCTGCAGCAGCCATTTGTCACTATCCCTGGCTACAGCAGGCCCTTTGCCACCTGCTTTATTTGTCTCCCAGCCCTGACGTGGCATCAGACAGGTGTTAAACTACTTAATCACTTTAAAATTGTTTTAATTTTCTGTTTTGTATTGATCTCCACAGCACCAATTAATCAGCTCACTGGACCAGGCAGTTAGTACATTAAAAATTGTCAGCCAAGCTGGGCAGCTTAGAAAATGTTAAAAAAATATCCCACCAGCAGCCCCTCACTTCTCCCACCATGTGGAACCTGCTCCTGCTGAGCACTGGCTCTGTCCACAGACAGTGATATGTCTCCTCCAGCCCTGCCACCAGCCCTGAGCACCCTGCTCCCATGGGATCTGCCATCCCACATCCTTGCAAAGGGTCCATTAGCTCTGTCCTGGCCCAGCATCCGTCCCATGGAGGCAGTGGAAGGGGTGCATGGATGAGGAGAGAGTATTACAAACCTCATGCTCACTGCAGGGGTTGGAAAGGAAAGGGACCTATGTGGGGACAGTAGTCCCCTAAGCTCTGGAAATGTGGCATCGAGTAGTCAGGTCTCTTTGCAAAGTGGCCACAGCCCAGTGAGAGACTGGAAAGAGCTTTAAGCCAAGTGTGGGCCGTGGCAGGTTGTACAGTGATGATCTGCAGCCCCACACAAGGCTAGTGCTCTTGGCCACTGAAAGGTGCCAGTGGTTGAGAGCTTCAGCTGTTCCAGGCGTGGACTCGGCCACCAGCCCATTGCAGGTACTGCCTGCAATTGCAGGGAAAGGCATCCCTCCACCAGCCCCATTCCTACCCCTTCCGTGCCTGTGCCATGCTGCTAATCAGTGCCTGATAGGCCAGCAGCACCTTATCTGCTATCGATTTCCTTCCAAGACACAGCCCACATGTTTGCTCACACCTAGCTGGCACTTAGTTGGCTCTTGGCTGAACAGCTGCCAAGCTTGCCTGGCCTTCAGCACTGTGCCTGTGCCAGCTGGAGTGTCTGTGGCGTCCTAAGCAGGTAAGGACAGCTGGCCCTGCACAGCACCCACAGCTGGCATGCCACTGGTGAGCCATGGGGAGCCAGAACAGGGGGTGTGCACACCCATGTGCACGCACACGTCTGTGTGTGCAGCCCCCATTGCACAGGGGTGCAGCAAAGAGCAGGGGGGACCTGCTCAGGTTGGCAGGCAAACACACTGGGGCTATTGATGCCACATCAATCCTGCAGCCCTGACAGGTGAATGGGCTCTCACTCACACTGTTAAGATAAATGGTATTTATTTGCTGCTAAGAGCTTCCAATAAGAGGCCCCAATGGGTGACTTTTGAACCAGCAGCTCTTGCTGCTGGTACACGCCCAAATCAGAGAAAACTCTGGGAAAATCTCCAGGGTGCCCCTGCTTTTGTGGGAACTTCCTGCTCCACACCATGGACCCTTCCCCTGCCTGGCATGCAGACCCTGCCCCGTACATCCTAACCCCACCCCTTCTCTGGCCCAGCCTCACAAGGCCACCCTTGACCACATGCCCATGAAACAAGTGCCGGGACTTGACTGGGACCTTTATTTCATCAATGCCGATAACACGGCTGCACCTGACACTACCACGTGTGCTGCTCCCAGCCCTGCAAGCCATGCTCCCCATCCAGCTGTCAGCCACCCCATCCCAACAGCCAGGCACCTGCTGGTGATGGGAGTCACCCCCTGGCAGGATGCAGGTGACTAGGCCAGCCATCTCCTCGCCCAGAGGGGCAGGCTGTGCTCAGCCACTGTGCGTGCCCAAGCCCAGCATCGAGAAGGCCGCACGGTGCTTCCTCAGCAGCAGCCGGATCTTCTCATCATCTGAGTCTGGGTCCAGGGGCTTGTTGTACTCATCATCCTCGGTCTCAGAGGCCGCCCGCTCTCCGCCAGAGCCCCCCGCCCGGTGCGAGGATGAGGAGGGCTCCAGGGCACTCTTCTTCCTCCATTTGGTCCGTCGGTTCTGGAACCAGACCTGTTGCCCCATGGGCCCAGCTCAGTTAGCAGCCAACACGCTGCACACCCTGTGCCACACAGGGACCAATACTCACCTTCACCTGAGACTCAGTCATGCCAAGAGAATAGGCCAGCCGTGCTCTTTCCGGACCCGCCAGGTACTTGGTCTGCTCAAAAGTCTTCTCCAGAGCAAAGATCTGGTGTCCCGTGAAGGTCGGGCGCGTGTGCTTCTTCTTGTGGATGCTGTCAGCCAAGTGAGCAGGGGCTACAGGAGAGGAAGAGAGAAGTGGGTGAGCTCTTGGCAGCTAACACTGGACAGCTCTCCCCCTGTACACACTCACCAGCCCCCAGTGACCAAAGAGTCCCTCCACACCTGCTCCCCTCCAAATTAAAACTGTATTCCTGCTTCAGGGATTCAGCCCCATCCCAGGAGGGCTGAGCTTCCCACTGTGCAGATCACACAGAGCCAGAGCCAGGCTAGGCACCTCCTGATCAAGGACAGTGCTAAGTGGTTGTGGTGCAAGGGTAAGGGTCGCTATCGACAGTGCTTGACCCCAGAGCCATGCAGCGCTGGGAACTCTGTGCCCCCATGCCCCACACCTTGCAGGATGCATGACAGAAGACAGGCATAGCTGGTCATTGGCTCGCAGCTGTGCCAGGAGCAGATGGCCAAACTGCCTAACCCATCTGCTCCAAAATCATCACCTGCAAAGGGGTGAAGGGGACCAGAGCTGCAGGCTCTGAGCAGCTGCACCCAGCCTCCTGGGGCTTCCCATGTGACAGTGGATGCACCCATCCCACCTACCCTCTGGGACAGCAGCAACATACTCTGCAATTCCCCTGACTACTCTCCACCAGGAAGGCAGTGCTGCCAGCCTGGAGCTCTGGGGCTGGCTATCCTGCCTGTCTCTGCCATGAACTGAGCCAGGCACCGACCCCCAGTGAGGCTGTCTGAGAGAGAGGCAGATTTGTGAGTCAGAGGGCTCTGCCTGTCAAGTGCCAGTTGTGGCTGCCTGAAGGCAAAGAATATTGTATTTGCCATTAGAGCTGCCTCTGCCCTAGAGCCAGAAGTTCTGTCACAGTTTGAGGTCCGGCAGCTCTGGCACTGGGGTCTTCCTCACTATCCTGGGTCAGCCTGCCACCTGTGCCTCGTGCAGGGCAATGGAGAAGACACAGCCTGCCTCTTGCCCTTACGCCGATGGCTCAGGACTCTGCAAGGTGCTCGTCACCTGCGGCACCCAACCACCCCCACCCAGCCGCTCCGAGCCCCCCGTACTTACGGCCGCCGCACTGCCGGCCGCCCCGCCACTCCGGGGCCGCCTCCGCCCAGCAGCTCCGGCCCCGCGGCAGGTACTCGCCACCAGCCTTGGGGAGAGCGCCCACCTGGGGCCCGTAATAGACGCCCGGGGAGCTCAGTCCGTTAAATCCGCCCGCGTGGGGGTAGCCAGGGAGGAGACTGCTGTTCGGTGTCGCCGCGGGCCGGCCGAGGATGTCGGAGATGCCGTGGGGGGTGCCAGCAGCCAGCTGGGCACCCAGCCCGGGGGGTCCCAGCTTGTAGAAGGAGCTCTGCACTGAGTACTGGCAAACAGGCGCCTTGGCCTCGGGAAAGGGGCCCAGCGAGGAGCCGTTGAGCAGAAAGGTGCCTGGCAGGTTGGCATCCATGGCTCTAGCACCGAGGCGGCCCTCAGAGCCCGGAACCCCGGAGGTGCGATGGCTGGCCCATTACCAATGGCCCGGGGGCTACAGAGCCCCAGAGCCCGCCCTGGCCCGTGGGCGCCTGGCTGGCACTGGGATCCCGGCGCGGGCCGGGGCCGCGGGCAGTCCGGGAAGCGCCCGGTGACCTCGCAGCGCCTCCGGCCCGGACCCTCAACTTGAGCTTGGGCAGCGCCAACATTTCTCTGATAAAGACGAGGGCTATTAGAATAACGCGCATCCATTGGCCGGCGGGCCGCGGGCGGCGCTCCTATTGGCCGGGCCTCGGCGGCCGCGGCAGCCATTGGCTGCGCCTCAGGGCAGCGGGCGATTGGTCCGGCCCAGACAAATTGCGCTTTGAACACCGGCGGCGGCGGGAGCGGGAGGAACGGGACTGAGCTCGGCTCGGCTCGGCTCGGCTCGGCTCGGCTCGGCTCGGCTCGGCTCGGCTCGGCTCGGCTCGGCTCGGCACGGTTCGGCTGGGGGATAGGATGGGATGTGATGTGATGGGAAGGGACAGGACGGGAGGAGACGGGAAAGGCTGTGATGGAAGGGATGGGTTGGAAGGGATGGGATTGGAAGGGATGGGAGGGATGGAAGGGATGGAAGGGATGGGAAGGGATGGGATTGGAAGGGATGGGATGGGAAGGGATGGGAGGGATGGAAGGGATGGGAGGGATGGAAGGGATGGGAAGGGATGGGATACAGGGCCGAAGCCGGGGCGGCCGGACGCTGGACAGCGCCGGTGCCCCCGGGACAGCTCCCGCCGTGCTGGGGTACCAGTGGCACCGGCTGCACGGACGCTTCCCCCTCGGCCAAGCCGGGAGAGGCCGCCGCACCCTCCCGTACCTCCCGGGAGAGGGTGCGCACGTTCTCCTGCTCCCTTCAACTCCCCCGGGAATGGCAGAACACAGAAAGCCGCCACTCCCACGGCCGCCCCCGCCCTCCCGGCAAGAGGGGACCCGGCCCCGGGGTCTCCATCTTCCTCGTCTTTGGAAAAACTGAGACGAGACACTGTGTTGATTTATTTATTAATTCATAGTCTGTTAGCTGGTGTACAGGGAAATGATCTATACATCAGGGCCTAAGACAGGGAGATCCAAAAGGCTTGTTTCCATAACAATTAAAAAAAGAAAATAAAAGTAATTTTTAAAACTTCTAAAAAGCTTCTAGTGTGCAGACTGCAGCATTCTCTAGGCTCAATGTTGGGTGCAGCCTCCCCCTACCAGCCCTACAAGCAATCTGAGCGCAAAGCAATGTCACTGCAGGTGCCTGGCACGGTTGCAGACAGCACATTCCCTACGGCATACACAAGGCCAAAGCACTGGACCCACACACAACTCTAGGGTGATGCTACGGAGTCAGCTGTTGCAGTGGGTCTAGGGAGGTTATTGTACGCAGCAAGGGTGACGGATGAAGAGTCTGTGCCTATATGGCTCAACTTTGGGGTGGGGAGGGGACTGCTTTGCTCTCCAAGGCTAATCTGGGTCAGTCGCTTTGCTGGAGCGAGGCTTCTTGGCCGCAGGGCAGCTAGGGGCTCTCCCAGCAGATGTGTACCCACTGAAAGGGAGGGCTGCCCTGCCAAGGCCACATGGCCTGAAGCTGGAGGTGCACTTGTTCTGCACCTGGCCACGGAGAACAAACTCGGACTCAGCAAAGCAGGTTCATGGCCACTTCCAGGAGAAAGAGCAGGGCGTCCCCACATCACTGTGCTACAAAGGCCAGGTCCCCGTATCAGTTTGGTTAAAGGACAGGGTCAGGGACCTGTGACCAAGTGCCACTACCTGCACCCTGCGCTCCTGGGGTCAGGTATTACAATAGATTCAACCTCCTGCCCAGACTCTGAGCGCTCTGCCCTGTGCTGCTCTCCTGCTAGAGCAGCCGGCCTGAGGCTGCCCCAGCCCCCAGGGCAGCAGACCCCACATCTCTGGGATTGGTCCCGAGAGGGTCAGTATGCAGGGCTATAACCCCCCTTGCAGGGAGGCCAGGGTCCCTGCAAAGCCCTTGCCTGGGGTGCGTATTGCACGGCTGTTGGCTATTGCTAGCTCCTGGCTCATCTCCTGAGCAGATATTGTGCTGAGTAGAGCTAGGCACAACCCCATGTGTGGCACAAGCACCCCCTGCTCTCTCACTGCACATCCTCCCTGGGCTCCAAGAACCTCAGCACAGGCCTACAGCTTCAATGCAGATGGATCCAACACAAACTGGGGCTAGACCATGGGACTGCACCTCTAGCCCCCCCTCTTCAGGCCAGGAAGGGGCCAGGCTCGGGCAGAGTGGCACAGGACAGGGATGGGCTGCTGCCCTCCCACTCCCAGCCTTCCTGCTCCATTCACCAGAGCTGCTCACATATCCCAAAGGCTTTGCCCATCCTGCAGCCTGAAGAGGTATTTGAGAGCAGAGCTGTTAGTGCTTTGTACATACTGCTAGAGTGTCCCTAGGGGTTTGCATAGTATTTATTGGTTCATATACACAAGGCTGATTGCTGTACAGTTTACACTTTCAACATAAGCAAGGAGCTCAGTGCTCAGCCCAGAGCTCTGCCCTGGTGGGAGACTTTGCACGTGCTGGGGAGAGGAAGGGCAGCCCTGCACCAGTCCCTCTGCCCAGGGCAGCTGTGCTCCCTGCAGCCTCCCCTTGCACCCTCTGGCCACTGCTGCCCTCCCCAAAGCCCAACACTCACAGAGAGGGATGAGAAGCAAGTCCAGCAGAGGCAGCACAGGCATTTGCAGGGGGGCAAGCACCTCTTCTTCTGTGGTGAGCAGCACCATGCTGTCCCAGCTTTCCTCTTACAGCTGGAGCACAGACTTGGGGATGCATCTACACACGCAATCACACAGATGTGCAATCTCCATCTCATTTCCTTCTACTCCAGCTCTTGCCTCCCAAAGGAGCTGAGAGCATACCCCTGGTGTGTGGTGCTGTCTCTGGGCTCCTGGCAGCAGCGGGGCAGGGATAGAGGCCCCTCGTCAGTTTTAAGTACTGTAGCTCATGCGTCTTGCAGTCAGTCAGTCATGCGGATAGGACGGTAAGTATGTCTCATACAGAAATCATGCCATTAGCTTATAGAAACATGTACAGCCAGCCCTGCTCCCCTCCACTCTCTGCTCTCCTCTCCTTTCTTCTCTTCTCTTCTCAGGTATGTGTCAGAACGTGTGTGAAGTTCAGTGGTTTGGTGTTGAGGTGTGATCCTAGAGAGACAGAGAGAGAGACAGAGGAGTTACCAGGCATTCTTGGTGGTACATCCAGGATAAATGTTGGGGGCAGCCAGGTACATGGCTGGCTAGTCCCTTCTGTACACTGTGCTTGCCCCACATGCACCCATGCTGCCAAGCAACCATAATACAAGTTTTGAGGGGTGTCAGAGAGACTGTGACAGAGCACCACTAAGTGGCAGGCCTGGAACTAGGAGCAATGACATTGATGGTACAGATGGTGTTGCCCCATCTGCAGAGAGCAGCAAGCAGTGGCTGAGCTGCATCAAATGCAACGTGGCACTGGGAAGGAGCTGGGAGTGCTGCTCTAGGTTCTGGAATGGAGGAGGCCAGCCTTGAGCCCCCCCTGCCACCTCAGCTAGGGTGACTGACTGCACCCCACTCTCCCAGCAGTGACGAAAATCTTCCCCAGTGCACAGCCTGGGCCACTTTTACACAATGGAAAACTGCAAAGGCAAAGCAACAGGAGCAGTGCCCCAGAGAGAAGCAGAGCCAAGGACTGTCTGGGGAGTGGGGCAGGCAGAGAGAGACAGTCTCCATGAACATGCCCACAGGCATAAGCCTCTTGACTTTCATACACCCACAGAGAGCTCACTGACAGAGAGGAGAGAGAAGGGAAAGGGAGGACAGAGCAAGTCATGCACGTACAGCAGAGATCAGAGGACCAACAGCCCTTGCCTGGCAGCCTCCTACCAGTAGGAGGTAGTGCTGGACAGCTGGGGAGCACATATGCAACACCTTCCCCCAGTGCTGCACTGTCAGCCCAGCAATGAGTGTGCAGAGAAAAATTATGCAGCTAGGCTCAAGCGTGCTGTGCCAAGCACCTTGCCTTCAACCTGGTCTAGTCCCATTCCCACTCTAGGGAAGGCAGGGAGATCAGGAAATGCACAAGACTTAAGGGGTCATTCTGAGCTCAGTGGGGATCAATGTAAGAAATGTCCTAGGTCAAAGGCAGGTGCCATGTCGTCAGCCCCTACAAGTGTCATATTCCTGCACCCACCACTCCTGCATCCCTACCGCCCTGACATTCCCCAGCAGCACCCTGCCAAGGTCTGCCCCCATTCTGGCTTCAGCACCCTCAATGCTTTCCTCTACGTGGCTGGCAGAGGCAGTAGCTGCATCTCCCAGAACAGTGAGCAGAGGCAGTAGGCCATGGCCCCACACAACCAGGACGTGCTTCATCTGACCCACAGCTCTGCCAGTGCCCAGCTGTGCCCCTTGGGAAGGGGGATACCAAGGCACCAGCTCCAAGGGCTGGTCTCATCTGCCACAAGGCTGCACAGTTACTGCTCATGTATGAAGGGGGTACTTCTGCTCAGACCCTATTACAAACACAATTGAGTCCCTGGACTGGCTTTGTACAAAGACCACCCCTCTGCCTGTAGCCCAGCATAACCAGGAGTAACAACTCGGTGACCCTGTCACTGGGGACGGTCACCCCGAGCACCCAGGGCGCTGTCACTGCAGCAGCAGCCCTTGGCACTGGCTGGAGCATCACTGCAGACCAGGGCACCCTGTGCCCACAGCACCCAGGAGCAGGTTATCATTAGAGACACACTGCTGCCTACCCCCAGTCTTTTGCTGCAGCACAGCAAACCCTCTCTGCAAGCCAAGAGCTGGGAGCAGCCCCGCCACACGTTCCCCAGGAGAATATGCATGACCAGCAGCTCAGTGCAGGCAGCAATATGGAGAACCAGGACAGAAGGAAGAGCAAGGATAGGGTTACCTCAAAAGAGGCCATTTGAGGGGTCACTGCTTCCCCCTTTTCAGGCTGGCTCGTTTCACTATCTGAGCCCCCATCCTGCCCCCAGAGACCTCTGGTTTCGGGACACGCACTCGCACCTCCTCCTGAGGAAGCCGCAGGGGCAGGAAGCAGGACATCACCCAGGTGAACAGACAGACACAGAGAAGAGGACAGGAGAGGGAAAGGTAGAGTCAGTTGGCAGGCAGAAAACACCAAGCAAGAAGACTGGTGCAGTGGGCAGTATTTGCCCCTGGAAGTCTTAGAGGGGAAACAGGAGAGGAGTACAGGGCAGAAGAAAGGACAGAGTGCGACATTGTCGCAGAGCCTGAGAGTCCTGCAGAACTCCTGAGAGTCCTGGGTGATGCCCCAGGCAGGCTGCCTGCAACGCACAGTTAAGAGCCACACTGTACCTTGGCACCCAGACCATCCTGATGCAAGATGGAGTATTTCATGAAGTGATCGTCCTCAGCCTCCAGGTCTTGGGGCTCCTGTAGGGAGCCCTCCAGAATCAGCTCCTCCTGTTCCTGCCTGTCATCCATGACACCAGGGCCCAGATGACGCACCACCTTCCGGATAATCTGTGGAGACCCACACAGCTGGGCGTCACAGCTAGCCCCAGGGCACCGTGACTCCCTCCTCACCCAGTCTGGTCCTAAACTGCACGTGGTGTGCAGGCTCTGTGTGTGCCATGAGCTGGAGAAGTGCCGTGACTGTAACCGAAGAGCACGAATGCCCTACATGGGCCTCATGCTAACGGGGTGGAGGGGAGAAGGGAAAGGCTGCGGCATGCCCTTGCCCATATCTTGCCGCTGATCACTCACCTTCTTGGTGATGATATTGCCTTGATCATCTGTGAACTGCTCCTCAGTCACCTGCTCTCCAGGGAGATGAAAGGCTTCATTCCCCTGCAGGAACGGAAGGGAGATCAGGGCATGCGAGGGAAACGAGGGAAGTTGTTTTGCAGGTAGAAAAATGCACCTGGGCATGCACCCCACAGCCTCTGTCTCCCACCCTGCCCTGACCCTTCACTGCTTTCCTCTGCACCGGCTCTAGGGCTGCTCTCTCAGCTGCCCCGCTCGTTACCTTCAGGAGGACGCGCCGGCGGACGACTCTGGCGGAGAGAGCCTCCTCGTCATCCGCCAGCCCCGGGCTCTCCCCGAGCTCCTTGTCCAGCTCACGATGGGCGTGTTTGAGCAGGAAGCGGACAGAGCCCCTGACGATGTGCATGACGTTCTGGCAGCTGACCAGGAAGAAGGCCAGAAGCACCAGAGCGATCAGCAGCTGGGCCAGGAAAGCCCACATCGTGCCTCCGCCCGCACAGCCGCGCGTGTGCCGCGGCTCCGAGCCCGCCGTCAGAACTCAGCCATGCTGAGGGCCGGGTGGTGGCCTGCGGCTGTGAGCCTGCCCACGCAGTGCCCCGGCTCTGCGGGAGCTGCTGTAAGCTCGGCTGCCGCAGCTCTGCTGGCTGTGGGCGGCGAGAAGGGAGCGGGCAGCTGGGCGTCCTTCGCTGTCACAGCTTCGCTCGAGGTCATGTGCCCAGGACTGCCCCGGCCCGGCTGGAAGCAGGACAGCTCTGGCCCTCTGCTCTGTCAGCTTGCCCAACAGCCTGTCCTCCTGACTACGGTGGGAGGGCAGTGTGCAGTCTTCCCTTACAGGACAAACGAAGCCCTGGGCAAAAGCCAGGGCTTTGGGGTGTCATTGGAATGACATGTGACTCGGGTAACACACACGGTGGAGCTAACAGGCACCTCCAAGCACGGCCGTGCTGCCGGGATGGCTGTGCGTGCCCTGGCTGGGGGAAGGTGCTTGCCCTCACCTTGTACCTGCTGCCTCTGTGTGACCGTGGCATCAAGCCCACCACCCAGCCTGGCCCCTAGACCAACTCTATTTCTGGCTCCAGCAGGCTGTTGGGCTGGCAGCCAGGGCAGATACTCAATAAGGAACAAGTCTGGGAGGGTGACTGGGTTATAAATGGAGAGCAAGAGCTCAGGTATCAAGCACTGCAGGCTATTCCGGGCTGAGAGGCACCCCAAGGGGCAGGAAGTACAGAAGAGTTGAGGAGCTAGCACCTGGTCTGCCTGGCTGGCCTTGCAGCAGGCTCCAGAAGAGGCCACCACTTCCTGCAGGGCTGAGTCCCCTGCTCCCACCCTCACCTGCCCAAAGAAGCGGCTGTCGGCCTCCTCCTGCCAGCCGCCTGTGGGGTGCTGAGGCTGCCGGTCGCTGTCCTCTGTAGAGCTGATCCGCATCAGCTCCATGGCTGGCATCAGGACCTGCTCTTGCTCCTGGCCCTGTGCCCCGGAGGCTGTGGTGTGCGTTGGGAGCAGCTTTTGGGTGACTCCCTCCTGCCAGGAGCCCGCTGTCAGGTCCTGTAGGCAGGAGATAAAGGAGCCTTCTGCATTCCAGTCCCTCAGCCTGGGCACCAGAGAGGGACAGGGATAGGGAGAGAGAGACAGAAAGAGAGAGGCAGTCAGCTTTGCATGGAGTGCTGCACCCTGAGCACCAGCCGAGCTCCGGCAGGCACACCGGCGCAGCCTGCACCCCAGAGGCACTGGCTCCACTCCCCAGCTCACGGCACTGCTGGGCATCTGGCAGAAGCAGCACAAAATACACAGATGCACAAAAAGGCACAGGCCACCTCTATGCTATGCTCCCTGCCCATCCCACAGCCTCATGGTTTGGCTGCCAGAGGCTTAGGCAAGAGTGTGCTGTGCTCTCATGGTCTAGTGTGGTCTAGCTCTAATGTGATCTAATGCTGTGGAGCATTTCTGGGTGCTGCCAGGGACCTCATGGGTTCTTGCCACTGGGAATGGGGGAGCAGGCAGCCCAGGTTAGGATTAGCTCTGGTAAGTACAACCTACATGCAGGGCCTGGCTGACTAGGGTCCTTCCCAGGTGCTCTGCAAGGAGCCCTCCAGAGCATTGCCAGAAAAGTATGAGACACTCGGCCCAACCATTGTTCTATGTGCTGCAGATGCCTGGGCTCCAGAGTGGGAGGCCAGCAGGGAAGCAAGCAAAGCAGGGAGATTATTGCAGCTGGCGAGCACAGGGCAGAAGCTGGCAAAGCAGTTGTGCTCCCCTACCATGGTCACCCTGGTGCCCCAGGCTGTAGTACCTGTCTGCACTCTTCTCCACAGCATGGCTAAAGGTAGGTGATGTCATGATCCTGGCTTGCACCTTCTGCTGAACTGAAACAAAAGAGACTTCACTCTCCGGGTCCTGCTCCCCAGTCCCTGGTTGATGATCACCAGATGGCATCTTCCCCTCTGGCCTCTGCCCCTCCTCCTGCTCTAGAAGGTCAATCAGGCCATTCATGGCATCTGAGTCCACTGTGTCATCCTCAACCAGGTCCATAGAGCCCATGTGGTCTGGGCCATGAGCATCTGCTAGAAGTTGCCCTGGGAACCGGCCTTCGCTTGTGGCATCCGAGTCCTCAGCCTTGCTGCACTCCAGAGAGGAGTCCTCAGCAGTCACCAGCGAGGGGGTGAGCCCTGAGGACCACACCTGCATGTCGGACATCTCCATCAGGGCATCCTGCTCAGTGGCAGCCATGGGGATAGCATCCATGATGGCCACCTCATTCCAGTACTGGTCGGCACGCAGCGGGGATGGCAGTGTGTAATGCAGGGAGGCAGGGGACAGCAGCTCGTCCTGCAGTGAAGCGTAACCTATATGGGCAGACAGAGGCATCATGTCCAGCAGCCATCTCACACACGCACAAGCACAGTAGGACAAAAGGGAAACAGCTTCTGGGAGGATGACTGCCCCAAGGACAGGAAAGGTCATGCCACAGCCCTGTGCCCAGGCTGAGCAGGGCTGTGCTCACAGCAGCGGCTGCTTTCACATGGTCCCTGCAAATGCTGCCATGCCTCCCTTCAAGTCCTGGGGCTGCTCTGGGCAGGTCCTGGGGCTGCCTCCTCCCTGTGAGGAGGACCGGGCTGGTGTTCACACGATGCTCCATCCACACTGAAGGACACAGCACTCTCTTTGCTACCTTGCTCCATCAGACCCTGGTCCCTGCCCACAGCCCCCATCCAGCATCAGCTGGCTGGCAGTTAGCCTGGAGTTCCAGTAGCCGAGTCTGACAGGCACCAACTCTCAAAGCCAAACACTGTCCACAGCCCAGAGGAGCAGGTTGGAAGTACCACGAGCAGAGAAGGATGGCCCTGGAACATGCCATGCACCCCAAGGCCCTGCAGAAGGCAGTCAGGGTCTTACAACCCTGTTAGTGTCTCCAGGGCTACAAGCCACTGTTATATCTCATCGCCCAGGATGTGCACAGCTCAGGCGTATCTGTATGAATTACAACCAAGCCAGGCACTCCCACCCATGCAGGTGGCTTTGCTCCGCCTTTTTCAGCTTTGAGCCATTTTTTCACCCCTGGATATCAGCAGTGAACCTGTTCTGCTCCCCTGGCAGCCACAGCCAAGGCACAGGGTACAGCTGGCACCCCTGGCACAGAAAGGGCACCTCACACATGGACACCCAGGTGCCTGGTCAGGGGCATGCAGTGCAGTGCCAGCAAGGGAAGGAACATGGGACTGTGCAGGAGAAGAAGGCCTGGGATGGCTGCCTGCAAGCATGACAGCTGTAAGAGGGGTAGTCCCTGATGACATGCAGTCGCTGGAGCAGGATGCGGCTCCCAGAGGGCTTAGCTGAGGTGGAGACAGTGGAGACAGGCAGTGGAAGATGAGAGGAGAGGCCAGGATGAGCTCAGAGGAGACAGGTGAAAAGAAGTGACCCACAGGAGTGCCCGCACCTGGCAGCACTAGGTGGCATGTTAGAGAAAACAGAACAAGGGGAGAGACAGAGAGGGAGAGAGCGATGAGCCAGTGCTGCAGGGGCAGAGCCACCGTGCAGGGCTGTAGCAGCACAAAGCCCTGCCCCTTTCTGGTGTGCCGGCTCCCCAGCAGTGTATGCCACAGCTGGCTCTGGCTGTGTCCCCACATCCAGGCACACCACCACAGCTGCACAGCCAGGACTCAGGGAGCTCCCTGGCCGCTGATCAGCTTGCATAGCCAGAGGCACCTCTCACTGGCACACTGAGATAAGAAACACCTGGAGAGTTTCTGAGAAAGCAGGACGGCAGAGCCAAGCTTTCTGCAGCATAAGCCCCAGTGAAGAGGCCACATCTGTCAGCAATGTGCCCACTCAGTTCTCAGTGGGTGCAACCTGGTCAGGCAAGACACCAGCCCCAGTCTCTGCACAGACTGTGGCCTCAAGGGCCCTCCTGCATTCCCTGCCACAAGCTGGGCTCACCATTCATCTGGGATGGTGAGAGGGAGTAGTCTCTGTCCGTGTAACGCCAGCTTCCCTTCAGGCTGCGGCTCAGCCGACCCGAGCCCTCCAGCATGTTGACAATCTCGCTGCGGTCAATGTTCCTCAGTGCCGTGTACAGGTTCTCAACTGCAAGGGGAAGATGGTGCCAGCAAACTAGTCACTTGGGAAGACACAGCCATGCCCCAGACACTCTCCAGGTGGGCAGAGAAGGCAGATGTGCATGAACCACCACTGTAAAGCCAGCCAGACAGTGATCCTTGAAGATGCACACGCTGCTCTGCTCTGCCACCTCTGTGTCTGTAAAAGGGCACCACAAATACTCACTCTTGACATTCTTGCCCTCGCGGCTGGCCCAGAGGTTGAGTAAGGCTATGCTCTGCTCCAGAAGGGAGTTGGGGTTCTCCACACGTATCCTGTTGATGTCATCCACCCCAAACTGCAGCTCACGTGCCAGCTCTGGGGAAAACACCACATCAGTCTCATACCCTCTGGTGCCCATCACAAGGCTAGGGACGTTGTCAAGTGCTCAGCCAGGACCAGTGCAGAAACCCTCTGTTATATGTGACTGTGCACAGCAGAACATGCAGGAGCTGGGATGGGGCAGGGGCTGAAGCCCTCCTGCTCAGGTTGGCAGTGACTAGCACAATAGGGTCTCATGCTAAGAAGTGTAGGGTCTGCCGTTGGATTGTGTGGCCGCAACCAACAGCAGCAATATGTACAGCTCATAACAAAGCCCTAGCCTGGTACCCCTGTGTGTGGATATGTGCACAGCCATGGAAAAGTTCATTTCAGTGCCCTGGAATGCTCACAGCAGGGGTGCAGCACAAAGCAGTCTCTACACCTGGCAGCACACTTCCAGCCTCCCTAAGTGTCAGCTTTGCAAGGGGTGTTGTGCATCCTCAGAACTGTCAGGTGTGGACTCACCGGCCCAGCTGAGGCCCAGCTGTTCTGCTATGTCAACCATCTTCTGGTCTGCCTTGTCTGTGCTGCTCAGAGAGCCTGGAGGAGAAGAGGGAGTCAGCCCAGCTGCACAGGGCCCTGCACCAGAGTGGTGAGGGGAATGGGGTGCTGGTTCTGGGGGGTCACACAGACCCATAGACACAGCACTGCCCTGCAGGCAGGGCCAAGGAAACCTTCAGGGAAAGGGAAGTTGCTGTAAGTGCAAGTGTGACAGGACCATCCCAGCCTTCCCACTGGCTTGAGAACCCCAAGTGCAGGTAGTGAGTGGGCTGGAATGGTCCCAGCAGGCTGCATACCAAAACTGGTCTCACTTAGAATGCTGTATCGCTCCCGCAGAGACAATGGCGTCAGTGTCCTCCTTCGCTCATCACTGCCACTGCCCTGTAAAAGTGGTGACAAAACAAGGGGTCAACAGCTTGGAAAGAGGGCAGCTGCTCTGCCCTGACATGATTGCTTCTCCTTCAGCTCCAGAGTGGCATGACGTGGTCAAATGGAGCAGGTGAAGAAGAAAGCTAACAGCAAGGGCTGTCCCCTGCACTTGGGGAGGGGATGTGCCCTCACTGCCCCCTACCAGAGAGCCAAAGACTGACCTTGGTGCAGGGTGGTATGCTGATGTTCAGGTGGCAGAGCACATGCTGGAGGTCTTCGTATTTCATGGCCTTGCGCAAGAAAGACAGGGAGCCACTGGCTTCCCGGCTGCTGTCCCGGACCTGAGTGCCAGAGCCCAGTTAGGTGGCTTGGCACAAGGAAGGGCCCTGACTGCTTGCCCAGTCCTGTACCCTGACATTACCTTGATGGGGATGACAAGACGATTCTCCCGGAAGGACTGGAAGAGGAAGGTGCGGGGCTGAGCAGCCTTCTTGACAGGCACCAGGTTCCCTGAGAGTTCGACATGCAAAGGCATTCCCTCCACCACCTGCCCAGGAGCAGAAAATATACTCAGACCCAGTGTAGAGCTGCTTATCCTGCTCCTGGATAGGGCAGGTAACCCTGACTCTCCTAGCCATGCCAGGGCCAGGCCCTTCCACTTGCATCAGTCTCCCCTCACTTCGTTATCCCTCTCCCTGCTGCCCTCCACACACGCTGCTGGGGACAAACCTCAATGTCCCTGCTGCGGGCCACCTCAGTGAAGTTCTCATGCTGCTCTAAAGTCTTGTCAACCTTGTCATCAGTCATGCAGTAGCAGCGCAGCCGGCCTTCTCGCGCATCGTTCATCTTGGCAAACACCACAAATTTGGCCATGTAGGGCACGGCTGTCAGCTCCTTGTACAGCATGGTGGCAAAGTGCACAGCCTCAGCTGTGCGTGGGCAGTCGGCCAGCCAGAACCTGCAGGAGATCTGGGTTGGGGTGCTGCTGGGTGGTGGCAGAGAGCTGCCCCCTGCCCCCCTCAACAGCCAACTGGACTGCAGAGGAAGCCCCAAGAGTTCTGGACACAGGTGTAGCCCCATCTGTGATGGGGACCCAGCCAAGTACAGATAATGGCCCCCTTCCTTCTGCACACCCAGCTGTCATGAGGGTTCCTGGAGTGTGCTCAGGCGACATGGGGGTCCTTAAGGCTAGAGGAAACCACCCTGCATGTAGGAATAGGGCAGCACAGCAGTAAGGGGCTTTTCCTGGCAAAGGCTGTAGTAAGGCCCAAGGAGTACCAGATATCCTGAGATGGACACCTTTGCCCAGGACTCACCTGGCAGACACATTGGTGGTAAAGTTAGCACACTCATTTTCGTAGACCAGCTTTGTGGTGCCTGTTATGTCTTCCCACTGGGCTTGGGCTGTCCCTCCTGCAGCAGAAAGCAAGGGTGATCATACTATCTCTTTCCATAAGCCCAGGGTCTGCATCCCCCAGGCATTTGCTTTCTCCACAGCTGCACCCTTTACTGAGCTCCCTGGAGCTGCATCCCCCTGAGGCAGCCCAGCCCATCCCCGTGGAGAGCACGCTTGTAGTCTCACCAATCACACTGCAGAGCAGACGTAGGCTGGTGGTGTCACCCTCACCACTGTCTCGGGGATTGTCCTTCCAGGATGGTGGCAGTGGGATACGGAGGCCAATGGGGCGGTGGAACTTCCTCCGTCGTGGCTCCACTGTGACAATGGGGCTGAAGGTCGCTTGGTTCCCCAGCAGCTTAGTCACCAACTCATCAGGCACAGGCTGTGCCTGTGGGTAGTACAAGGATGGGAATCAGGGATGGTTTTTCCCCAGGCTGGGACACAGCCTGGGCTTGCTGCCCACCCCTGACTGCAGAAGTATGTCTAGGCCCCAGGCCTGGCTCTCTGAGGCTCACCTGCAGGGCCAGCCTCACTCTTTTGGTGACAGCAGTGTCTGGGAAGGTGGCCTGTACCATGGGCACCAGTGTGCTTTTCAAACACCCTCCTTCAGGGCCAATCATATCACAGTCCTGGCAAATCCGGGACATGACCACGAAGTAGAGAGGGAAGTCGGTGGTGATGATGCGGCAGACCCTCTTCTTATCCAGCTCCTCCTGGCTCTCCAGCTCTGCGAGGGCAGCACAGCCATCAGTGCTCATCCACCAAGTGTCTGACACTCAACACTCCTCCATGCTACGCCGACCAACCCCCTCAGCCCCACTCCACCACGCGGGCCACCACAGCCCTGCCTGCAGGAAGCTGTGAGGTGTGGAGCCCCTGCCCTCCTGCCACGCTCACCCTCGTCCATGCCATTGAGCAGCTGGTCCATGTAGCTCTCCTCATAGCGGTTGCGGTGCTCCTTCCAGACAGAGCCGTTCTCACTGCGCAGCACTACCAGCTCACGGTCTCCACGTCCATACGAGGCAAAGTGTGGAATCTCCACAATGACAGGGCTGCAGACAGCACAGGAAGGCCACACAAGCTGCCACAAGGACATGCAAGGCAGCAGGATGGCCCTGGGCAGAGTGCCTGCCCATGCTGTGCAGCTGCTGGGGGAAGAAGGACTGCTGATCTCCCTCTCTCTGGGAAAGAGGACTCTGCACGTGGCGGGACAGGGCTGCTCAGGGCTTTTCTGCCACTGTTCTGTTACTCTTAAATGACCCATGCCAGAAACATGTCATGCCCAACAAGAGGTAGGATCTCTCCTCTGCCAACCTCAAGAAGCAGAGATAGGCAGAGGTCTTGCCCTGGATGGCAAAACCCTCTAGATGAGCCCAGATCTGTTCCCAGTCCTGAGGGATGACCCTGGTGTGGGCAGCCCAATCTGCTCTTTTCCCAGCTGTGCTCACCTGAGGAATTGGGCACCAGCAGGCCCCAGAGCAATGATCCGACTGCTCAGACCCTCCTCCTCAGCCAGTGGTGGGGGTGCAGGTAGCTTTTGGGGCTTCACCAGGCGGCAGGTGATGCGGGTCGGTGCAGCACAGGCACGGGGCGGGATGACCACACGCAGACCGTGGTGCCGGCTGCCCCGCATGGAGCCACCACGAGCATCCACCATGAAGCTTACCAGGAACCTGGAGTGGACAGAGGCGTGAGCACCTTGCAGCCAGCTGATGAACAGAGCATGCATGTGCTGCACAGGCTGGGCACTCACCCTGTGTGCACAGGGCTGGCCACAGGGCTGATGTTATCCGAGGTCTCAGTGGCAGGGCTGCTGGGGATCAGGGAGTCCTCGTCGAACTCTTTGGAGGGCTGTGTAAGGCAGGGAAGAGAACCTGTGGACAAAGGGTCCTATCTGGGGGTGTTGAGCCTGCCCACCCTTATACAATCCTCGCTGGACAGTCCTGTACCACCGGGTCAATGCCCATTACCCATCACACACTTGAGCTATGTGGTGATGGGGGAACTGCCCCAGCAGGGAATGCCTGGGGGAGGCCACGGCAGGCTGTATCTCATGCTCACCTCCTGTGGGGACACCGAGGGTGCATGCAGCAGGCTGACTTGCTCAGCTTCTGTCTCCACAGGTCCTACCTGCTCAGTCTCCTCAGCTCTGGTCACTACAGTTTCAGGTGGGATGCAGGGGACCTGCAGGACAGCTGGAGACTCCACCCTGGCAGGAGAGGGTAGTGACAGCCACAGAAATGGGAGGGTCCCTCAGCCCCTACCCATCCCCACAGAGTCCTGAAACCACTAGACAAAAGCAAACTAAAGAGCAGTCCCATGTCCTGGTGCAGAAACAGCATTGACTAGCTTCCCCTGCCATGCCAACCGGTGAGGGTTCAGTGATCTGTTCCTTGCCTGGAGTCTTATGCAGGAAGCCCAGCCCAGCACAAGGCTGGTCCTGTGCCCTGTACCTGTTCCCTCCCCACCATACAGCGTCTCTTACGTTTGCTCCAGTATCGCTGTGGTCATGAACTCCAGCCTCTCCCTTTTGCCTTCCTGGTCTCCGAGATCAGGTGTCTTGGGTTTTGGTGCAATCAGCTCTTCCTCTGAAACCAAGAGCTGGCTCAGCAAGCAGAGGCAGACAGACAAGGGAACACAGGGATATCCAGCCCTTGCCCCTACCCCTCCCCAGGGCTAGAGCCAGGGCCCATACCTGCCCACTGCTTGAGACACTCACTTGCCCCCTGGGTCTCAGCCAGACACAGAGGGGGCTTTGCTGTCTGCCAGAATGGGTCTTCTGGCAGGGCAAGGCCCATGCAGCAGGCCAGTGGGACAGGAGCTCTGGGAGCCATTGGGAAATCTGTCTGCTCACTAACCTCTTTCTCACAGCACTAAACACAGTGCAGAGACTTCAAAGGACACCTTAAACTTCGATGTCTGGGTCAGGGACATAGGCACAACTTGGGGTGCAGGAGGCTGCCCTAACACTACACCTACTGGAGGCACAGAGCTCTGCTAATGCTACCACTGGTCCCATTAATTAATACCTGCTAACTAGCTCATCAGAATTTGGCTCTGGCCAGTCCCCTGTGGGAGGGTGTCCAGCACCTCCCAAAGCAGACAGAGTGCCCCAGAAATGGGAAGGGGACCACAGCAGCAAAGAGACCCTTGAGCTCTCAGGTTAATCCCTGCTCTGGACAGGATGGCATGGGGCAATTGCGGAGGGACACCAGTGTTTGTCACAGTTACAGGTTCTTCCATCTGCCATGGACGGGTCCTGGGTCTGACAAGGGAGTCAGGGTCCTCCTGAGTGGGAGGATGCCTATTCATGCAGTCACACCAAAGCAAGCAGCATGGGCATGGATTGGCAGGGTAGGATGGCAGGGTTGTCACTGGAGAGCACCAGATCAGCAGCAAGGCTCAGCAGATGGATATGGCGTGTGGATGGTTAGTGGCCATGGGGTGAAATGGGCCATTGAGCTGGGACAGGGGGACACATTTCATACCCATTACTGTGACATGAGCAGTGCCTGCAAAGTAAGAAGAGGCAAAAGTGAGGTACTGGTGGGAGGGTGCAGGAGCAAACCAGCTGCAGCTGGGCTGGGAGCTGGTACCCTCCAGCAGAGCAAGGCACAGTGGGGGCTCTGCATGCCCAAGGGCTCTCTGCATAGTCCTTGGGGCATGGGATCGTGGAGATGTCCAGACATATCCCTCTTGCATAGTGCTGGGAAGCACCCAAGCCAGGAGGTGCCACCTCAGGAGTCTGGTGGGCTTCCCTCATCCTCTCTGCAAGACCACAGCAGGGCCCACAGAGCTCCCCCACACTGGGGGTGTCCCTGTTCCAGCAGGAACACTAGTGTCATCCCCATGACTGCTGCTTGCCACACTGACCCAGCTGGCAGATCTCTGAGATGGTGTGACCCAACTCCCACCCCTCACCTTCATCCTCTGATACATCCAGAATCTCATCTACGGTCTCTGGGAAGCTCATGCGGTGCTTGTCGCCAACTGACTGTGGGAGCAGAGCAGAGTCAAAGGAAGCCAGCATTTTTCTGCACAGCTATCTGCAGCCCCCTCCTTGCACCTAGGCTAGGCACCCAGCTGCAGACCTTTCCCTGGCTGTTCCCAGTCCCAGCCCTCTTTCACAGCATCCTGGTCCTGGTAGCAGGGGCTCACCGGGATGTCGGTTTCCTCTGTGACAATCTTGAGCACGTCTGTGACAGAAATGTAGCCAAGTCGCTTTGCAATGGCCAGGGGAGTGGTGCCATTCTGTGCACAGAGGAAAGACTGGGTCAGCAGCAGCCACGGGGCAGCTCAGGCAGCTGAGTAGGGAGGTGCAGGGAAGCGTTGTACTCACCGTGCTGATCTCGTTGGGAGATGCGCCATGCTTCAGCAGCAATGTTACCACATCCGTGTGGCCCTGCTGTGCTGCTTGGTGCAGGGGGGTGTAGCCCAGCTGCAGGGGAGGACAGAGGATGCCGCAATCAGTTCTGGAAGTCTGCTGCCCCAAAAATGCCCCCAGGCCTCACACATGGTGCTTTGTGCCTGGAGCATGAGGACAGCTCCACTTCCCCATCAACCTGCATGATGTTGCCCAGGGCAGAAGGGTCCTTGGAGCACAGGACACCTCTGTACCTTAGTCTTGGCATTGACATCCGCTTGGTGCTGCAGCAAGAACTTCACCAGCTTGATGTTCCCATAATGGCTGGCCACATGCAGCGGGGTATAGCCCATCTGAAAGACAAGATCAGGTCTCAGTCTGCCCTCACCACTGCTTACTGCCCTTCTGGCTTGGATATGCTCATGCCACAGGCAAGCCCTCACGCATGAAGGATGAGGCACACACGTGGGGGCTTCCCAAAAGCCCAAGACCAAAGCAGAGGGTTTCAAACCATGCTGTGCTTGTGGGTACAGAGGTGAGCTATAGAAACAGGTAAGAATCACCCCTCCAGAGAGGTGGGGGGAAGAGGAGAAAGAGTCCCCAGGACACAGACAAAATGGTAAGGATGCCTGTTAGAAGGGAGTCTCTTGCATAAAGAGAAAGAAAAGAAATGCTCTTTCCTGAGCAGGCCTAGAGGTAGTACCCCCATGTGTTTCACCAAAGCCATGGTCAATGCACTACTTTACCCTGGTCATTGCATCCACTGTGACTCCATGTTTCACTAGAACATCAGCAACTAGCACATGCCCCTCTTGGGCTGCAAGGTGGAGAGGAGTCAGGCCACTCTGCAAAGAGAAGAGGTCTCAGCACAGTGGCACTGCCATCACTGCAGGTCCAGCAGCAGAGAGTGTCAGGTCTCCAACCTGACAAACTGACTGACACAGTGTACTGCTACCCAAACACAGGGAGGCACGGGGGCCTGGACGACCACCCAGATGCTGCTCTCTGCTGGCAAGTTTGCCTCCAGCCTGGCAGGATGCGCTGGGACAACTTACCTTGTTGCCTAGGTTGCCGTTGGCTTGTTTGGAGAAAAGCAGTGCCACCATGTCTGCATGGCCCTCCTGGGAAGCCAGGTGGAGGGGAGTGACTCCCTGCATAGACTCAGCATTTGCAGAAGCCCCATACTGCAGCAGGCTGCTGGCCACTTCCATCTGGTTCTGCTTGGCAGCGATGTGAAGGGGGGTGTACCCGTTCTGCAGGGAGAGAGGCTCATTGCAGTGCTCAGCTCTGCCAAGCAGACCAGGAGGGACAGGAGGTGCCACCCTGCCTCTGCAGACCAGGTCTGCCCTTCCTAGCTGCCTCCAGAGCGCAGGGATTGCCCCCCATAGTATCTCTCTGACAGCGACCAGCCCTGACTCTGATGCCAAATCCCACTCTTTCAGCCAAGTCAGCACGGGGGTGTCAAACACCACCCGCTTCAGGTTCGACTGATACGGGCTATCCTGAAGTTTTCTACACATGAATTTCTGCAGCAGTATGCGGCCTCCGGGAGCTACAGAAAGCTGGGGCAGACAGCACATCTCCTGGAATGTGCCTGGCTGAGGTGTGGAGCTGAACTCCCAATACACAGCATTAGTATTCAGGCAGAGACTGCAGGGCCTTGAGTCGTGCCTCTGCTGCCACGCTGCAGGAGCCGAGCAGCTGGCAGCCACCCGCTGCCCGGGCTGACGCGCAGGCTGCCGGTGACGCGGAGCAGCGGGGGCTGGCGCCGGTACCGGCTGCTCCCGATGCCTGCCCAGCGTGTCTGCCGGCAGCCTGCACAGGGGAGAGGGAAGTGCCAGATGGGGAGGGCTGGCACCACCAGCCACTTGGCTGTTTTGAAGATGCAGCTTTTGCAAACAACACGGGAAGCAAGGCGCCTGCTGGTGTGCTCTGTGGGGAGATGCTCCCCATGCTCAGGGAGAGCCGGGTGACTCTCACAAGCCTGTGGGTTTTCTGACTCACTGCTTCATAGCTGCATGCAAACATTCGCCTGTGGTTTCCCAAACTGCCAGACCGCAGCGCTGCTCTGCAGGACTTGCCATGGAAACACATTCCCCACGCAGCAACCACCATGCTGCTAGCAGGGACCATCCCTGACACAGCCTGTCTGCTGGAACAGGACCACTGCCTGCTCCCCTGCCTGCTCCGCGTGGTGTGAGGACAGGCAGGCGTGAGCGGCAGACATGGAGAAAGGCTGGTGGTGATCACTCACTTAGACATTCCCTGAGTGCCAGGGCTGAGGGGCAGTGCTGGCCCCAAACTGGCAGGCACTGGACACACACCGCATCCCCACGTCCCTAGGGAAGCCCAGCTCAGACTTACCCAGGCTGAGTTGTGTGGGGAGCTCCCCTTGGGAAGCAGCAGTTTGACAATCTCCAGGTTGTTGTGGTGCACAGCCACATGCAGTGGAGTCAGGCCATTCTGCAGCGGGGGAGACCGTACAGACAGGTGAGACAGAGCCTCTCCCCATAGCAGACCTCTCCCCCCACAGAAGCAACATTCACCTTCCCTGATGCATTGGGGTGAGCATCATGTGCCAACAGCAACTCTGCCACATCCACCTTTCCATACTTGGCTGCAACGTGGAGAGGGGTAAATCCTTTCTGAGGAGAAAGGCAGCCCATCATAGAGTGGCAGAGATGAAGAGAGTGCTGGCGCCTGCTGCAACACAGGAGGAAGCTGCCCCTCCTGTGACAGGGACACTGTGCCACCAGCCTGCCCAGCCTTGCCCCAGCTGGGCATCGCCTTCCACAGCAGTGGACTCAGCAGCCTACCTTGGTCATGCAGGTCTGAGAGGCTCCCTTCTCCAGCAGGGCCAGGGCTGTGTCCATGTGCCCCTCTCTGGCAGTGATGTGCAGGGGTGTGTGCCCTGCTGTGGTGGCCAGGTTGGGGTTAGCGTTGTTCTCCAAAAGGAGTTTGACCATGCCAGTGTGGCCAATGCGTGCAGCACAGTGCAGAGGAGTCTGGTCATCCTGTGAGGGTGGCAGAGAAGCTGTTTGGGCAGACCTGGACCAGTCCTGTCTTGCAATGCCAAAGGAGTCCCAGCCCTGCTCCCACTGTTGCACAGCCCCTGCTAGGCTGTGCTCTGGGCATGTGACAGCAAAGAAACCAGCACCAGCTGTTTCCAGAGCTGATTACCACACATGTCCTCTATACCTACCTTGGCCTTAGCATTGGCTTTGGCTTTGTTCTGCAGCAGGTACTTGGCCACATCTGTGTGCCCAGCTCGGGCTGCCATGTGTAGAGGAGTCTCTACTTTCTGCACCAAAGACAGGATAAAGTGGTCAGGCTAAAGGAGGGAAATGCTTTCCTACAGTCATTCCTCTGCTCTGAAGAGAGGAGAGCAGTTCCTGCAACCCCTACTGGTTGCTCATGCTAGCACAAAGCAGAAGGGCACCAGGGACTGCTCAGGTGAACAGAGGCTGCAGGACCTGGATATCCTGCTGAACATCCCAATAAGCTGAGCTCCCAAAGCCCCAGTCAGGGTGGAACTCACCACGTTGGATACATTAGGAGAGGCTCCACGCTGCAGCAGAGTCTTGACAATGGGCAGGTGTCCCATGAAGGCAGCCACATGCAGGGGGGTCAGGCCAGACTGTGAAGAGAAAAAGGCCAGAAAACAAGATGGGACTTAGAGCCTTGGCAATATCTCTTACTGTCCCCTCCTCCTTCTCCCCAGGGCAGGTCTCAGCACAGGCAAAATCCGAGCCCCCAGTCTGCTCCAGGAGCCTGGCGGGTGAGTGTGAAGGAAATGCACAGAGCTGCTGTCTCCCCTGCATCTCCCTGCCCTTTAGGAAGATGCTGCCAGGCTAAATAGGTTCTGAGCTGCAAAGAGCACCAAGAAAGGTCCCTGGGGTACGGCAGAAGCAACAGGGACATCACATCCTGCCATGTTGTCCCCAGCACACATGCAGAAGCAAGAGAGCTGAGGATGGTCTCAGCCCACCTACCTCTGTGACAGCGTCAATGGAGGCACCTGTCTTCAGCAGCAGCTCCATCACACGGATGTGGTTTTTCTTGCAGGCAATATGGAGGGGCGTGAAGCCATTCTGCAGACAAGACAGACAGATGGACAGTCATTTGCAGGAACGCTCCCTCTCCCCTGGTTCAGCCCACCCACCCTTTCTCACCAGGGCTCGAGAGTTGGGCTTGGCCCCCTTCTCCACCAGCAGCTTGGCCACACGGTGGTGTCCACAGTGTGCAGCCACGTGCAGGGGCGTGAGGTGGTCCAGGGTGATGTCGTCAATGTCAGCGCTGTACTGCAGGAGCAGGCGGACGCAGTCCAGGTGGTCACCCTGTGCTGCCATGTGGATCGGCGACAAGCCGTTCTGCGAGCGTGGAGCAGGGCCTCAGGGCTGGGCCAGGAGGGGGTCCAGGCATCCCACCCAGTCCCTGCCTCGCACCCCCAGACACTAGGGCAGAAGAGACAGCTTGTTCCCCAGGGTGCTACCAGAGAGGAGCCCCAAAATCCCTCAGTGAGACTTACAGAGGAGTAATGTTGAGTGGAGGGAAGGGCCTGAAGAGCTGCTGCCTTGGGGCAGACTGTACCCAGGCCATCCCCTTCTCAGGACTAGTCCCTTTGAAGGATGAAGCCCTCAGGCAAAGGACTTCAGCTAGGGCCTAATAGGGTAGGAAGCTTCTTACCCCTCATCAGGCCAAAAAAATCCCCAAGCCAGCCATGGGTGCCATCCAGCTAGTGTGCACAACTTGTTACCCCACTGTGCTGCCCTGGGACCTGGCACCAATCATAGCTCCAAGTCATCTGGGTACCTTGGTTTTGGCTTGAATGGGAGCCCCATGGTCCAGCAGGATCTCTGCAATTCTCACATGTCCATTGCGTGCTGCACAGTGCAGAGGGGTCAGCTCATCCTGGGAAGAGAGAAGGGTTCAAGGGCTCACTATGGCATGGAAGGGCAAGGTTCCCTCAGGTGGAGGACTAACAGGACTTTGGACTTGTCTGCAAAATAAGGTGAAACTGAGCATGGCCTCAGCTCCCAGGGCCTTTGTAGCCATGCAGCCTCCTCACGTCTACATGTGCCAGCAAAAACCTGGTCCAGACCCTTAGTATACCAGAGACCTTCCCTCACATTCCCAGCAAGATGTTTGCAGAGTAAGCACTGGGCATAAGGAGCTCAGGGAGGGAGACAGCCCGTGTAAAGATGGGATGTGTTCAGAAGTGCTCTCACCTTGGTCCTTGTTTCTATCTGGGCCCCGCGGTCCAGCAGCAGCCGCACCATGATGATGTTGCCCCGGCGGGAAGCTATGTGCAGGGGAGTGATCCCATTCTGCCAGGAGGAATGACAGCCTGTCAGAAGGAGCAGCCCCTTCTCTTTGAAGGAGGTAAGGGACAAACAAAGGAGAGAGTGCAGGGAGAGCTACATCTCTGCCCAGGGACAATGCTGGGGAACACCTTGTTTAGCAGGGCTGTGAGAGAGAGCTGTGCAGATAAAGGCTGCAGACAGAAGCTACTCAGAGCTTGCAGGAAAGCACCAACTCATGGATTGGGCTTCACCTGTGGCTCTGGAAGAGGCATCCTAACTGTAGGTTCTATGAACTCTGCCCTGCAGCAACAGCACCCAGCTTTCCCTCAGCCTGGACACAAGGTCCCCAAGAGCTTTCATGGACACATGGTTGCTTCTGACAGAAGGGAGACTTAGCAGAAAAGGCCCATGATGATTATTAATTGCACCTCCCCAGGCATCTGTGCTACTTTCTGCATAGCCCCACCTCACCAGGAAGCCCTGGCAGCTGCTGCTGCACCGTACATGGATAGGAGGCACAGCATCCTCCTCTGTTGCTGGAGCAGCACAGACCCCAGTAGCTTCCCACTCTGCACTCACCTGGGGTGTGAAGTTGACACTGGCTCCACGGTTCAGAAGTAACTGGGCCACACTGAGATTCTCATAGTGGGCTGCAATGTGCAAAGGGGTGAATCCAGTCTAGGGAAAGAAGGAAGGATCAGCCAGACAGACACATGCTCCCTGATGAAACTACGGATTAATACAGCATACCAAGCTGCTGTTCTCCCTGGGGATTGGGGAATCTCCCAGAGACAGCAGAGGAAAACCACGCACCTTGGAGAGGACATCGGCATTGGGGTCATTCTGCAGCAGCACAGCAGCTGTGCGAGTGTCATCATTGCGGGCTGCGATGTGCAGGGCAGGCAGACGGACCTTACCCTTTGTCCCATAGTTGATAAGATGAGCAACCACATTTTCATGTCCTTGCTGGAGAGCCACAGCTAGTGGAGTGAAGCCATCCTGCCAAGGAGAGGGAGAGAATCAAGGAGCCACAGCAGGACCCAGCACATCCCTCAGTAGCCCCCACAGGCAGGGCCACAGGCTCCTCCCCAAGGATCTCACCTCTGTGGCTACGTTCTGGTTGGCTCCATTTTCCAGCAGGAACTTCACAACTTCCAGGTGGTTCTCTTGCGCTGCCATGTAGAGGGGTGTGAAGCCTTTCTGCAAACACAGGACCATGCACATCAACACAACTCTTTCTTGAGTTTTTTGAAGACCTACACCCCCATCAACGCCCACACTCCCAGGTCAGTGAACAGGGGCAGAAACATCTATTGTGGGTGTGAAAAGAAAAAAAAAACAAAACTGGCAACAGTGGAACAATCACAGAGAGATGGAGCTCAAGGCTCCACATATCCAGAAAAAAGCAGGCAATGCTTCATAAGAGTCAAGCCAGAAGACACTGCCTTCTGCTTACTGCCAGTATTGTCTCTAGCTTCAGGGACAATTGTCCCATCAGGCAAAATCTGAAGAACTTTCAGCCCTTTCAGGCCCAAGGAAGAGAGAGTGAAGGAAGCACAGCACATTTAACTGTGTGGGCTGCTGGAGATCTCAAAGCTTTACCAGGGAGGCATCGGCGATGAGTCCTCCCAGGATAAGTTCAGTATGCTTGGATGTGTTGACAGGGACTCCCTCAACAGAGACCATGCTGGTCTCCTCATGTGCCTCAAGATTCCCTCCACCCCATTTGCACCCTTGTCTCTTTTCAGGAGTCTCTTGGCAGAGCAGTCCTTGCTCCTGAACAAGACTAGAAAGAAACAGCAAAGGGCTACTGAAATACCCATGCTGGGCACAGTTCCCACCATGAGGACACGACCATCACACATGATGGGTGCTTTTCTGTTTCAGAGCAGGTCACCCTACCTGGGACTGGGCATTGACGTTGGCCCCATAGTTCACCAGCTCCCGGACCACGTCCTGTTGTCCAGCCAAGGCAGCAATGTGCAGGGCTGTGTTTCCCTTCTGAAAGACACCACAGGACAGTGCTCAGGGGCTGAAGCAACCCAGGATGCCAGGGAAGGATGGGCCTGACATGTGCTAACAGGCATGCAATCAGAGCAGCTGGCCAGAAAAACCTTTAGAAGGCCATGCAGCTCTCACTCCATGTTCCATCCCTGCTTTAGACCAACCAGCCACCCTTCCCATTTGCTGGCCAGGGAAGAGAGTGATTTCTTCTCTCCCATGAAGATACTGGCAGCAGAAGCTTTATGCACTGTCAGGCACTGTGCATCTCCAGCACTGAGAGATTGGGGGAGGGAGGCTGGGGGAGCTGAGCTGGCACTCTTCAGGCAAAACTGCAGTGTATATCCTGGTAGCCAAGGCATCCCAGCAAATATAAGAGATGATGAGCAGGCTGGAAAATGCACACACACAGGTTCTTCTGACTTGTGCCTTTGGGTGGTGTGGCAGAATGCCAGATTCTGCTCTGTGTCCAGAACCCTGCCAGAGCACCACGGAGGTGGCAACTGAGGCCTCCTCCTGTTCTCGCAGCCCTTCAGCTGGTGATGGAGGCTGCTCATTTGTCAGCCCTGCTTGCTTGTGCCGTTGTCTTGCTTGTCATCAAGTGAGAAACACACCTGCTGTGCTGATGCATGAGAGAACAAGATGTTATTTACAGAGCACCAGAGATCTCCAGGCTTGTGACAATGGTGTCGAGGCCATCTTAGCGCTGGAACATGCAGGGGCTGCCCTGGGGCAGCAGCCCGTGCCAGGAGGAGATTTTAGTAAGACAGGACTAGCACATGTTGTAGTTTATGTTACTCCCCTCTGAAGTCCACAATGACCCCCACAGGGGAGAGGCACGTCCCACCCACCTAGAGATGTCAAGCCTGTGCTAAAACCAGAGCCTGGTCGTAGGGCCCAGCCCAGCAGCACTGCCACTGGCACAGTTTTTCTGGGGGCTGACAGCAAACAGCATGATCACTGCTCAGCTACTGCTGGTGTGTCTGCAGTAATGGCAGGATGCAGAGCTGTGACCAGTGTGGCCAGACTTCCTTGTCCTTACCTTGGTTGTTGTCTCCAACACTATTTCCTTGTGCAGCAGCTCCACCACCATTTTCACATGGCCCTCCTTGGAGGCCAGGTGCAAGGCGTTCAGCCCATTCTGGAGGAAGCAAAGGTGGGAATGGGGAATTAGTCATCATCTGGGGATGGAGCTCTCTGGGGAGCACCCTATTCTGAGCTCCTGTGCAGACAAGACTGTGGGAACTTGGCCCATGCTGGAGAAAGTCCAGGCTGGAGGGGGCAGGAGCGATTGCCCTGTCCTTGAGCTCTGCATTGACATCCAGCCTTGGTGCCATAAACAGCTAGCTCCATGCTGCCAGGAAAACTTCACACAGCTGAATGCTGAGTTGCTGACTAATGCTGGAGGTTTCTCCATGAGCAAAACATGCAGCCCACGTAGGCGATTTCCTACGGGTGGGTGGTACCACAGCTCAGTGTTTATGTGCTTGAGGCACAAGAACTGCTTCAGTCCTACCTGCTCATTGTACACCCCTTATGTCAACTCCTGTCTTTGCTCAAGTGACTTTCCATGGGGTGCCCCTCCTTACAGTCAGGTTTTTCACACCTAAAGCACAGAGCTGAGCTTTGTGCACAGCCCAGAGCAAGGATGCACCACTGCTGCTAAGTGCACATACGAATCTTAAACATTTACACAGACAGACGAGAAGCCCTGCTTGGGACAATCATTTTATCAAGCAGCAGCCAAATTTAATTCACTTTGTTTAGTTTGTGAGCTTCCAGGCCAGAAGCTGGCTTCTCCCTGTGTTTCAGACTGACCAACAGTACCTCATCTTGCAGCCCATGGTGGGCTTTGCTCCCCCAGAATTCAGCTTCAGAAAAGAGTGTAGAGAAGGTGTTGGCTGTATCACTGTTAAGCTCTACCAGTTTCAGGAAGCTCCCAAAGAGCTAAAGTCACTTCTCAGGAGCAACTCTGCAGGTGCCCCAGTTTAGTTTGCCTTTTTCCTACACATGGAACCTGAAGAGCAGAGGACTGGCCAGTGCTCCTTTAGCATCCCTGGGTTGTCAGACCAGACAGCATCCTCAAGGCTACTAAAATGGCTTCTGCTCTGTTATTTCTGACACCTCTTCCACTTCCCAGATGTGAACCAACGGGCTGGGATATTTGCTGAAAGAGAGGTTAAATAACTGCAGGTGTTTTCAGATGCCACTTTTTCTCCTTGTCTCTCACTTCTCCCAGGTGGATATGCTAGGTTTACTCACCCCTACACAGAGTTGTTTCATGGCAGAGGGACACCTGCTCCTGCCCAAGTACTCCACCTTGCAATCATGTGTTTCAATTCCTGACTGGAAGGTCACTTCACATAAATGCTTCATCCCCACCTAAATATAGGGGTAGGGGAGCAGAAAACGCCCAGGGAGGCTCAGTTCCAACCTTCAACACTCCAGTTAAACTCCGAACTGCTTCAAGAGTGCTGCCAGACTGGAAAAGGGTTTTCCACTCTTTTCCACTCAAAGCAGCAGTTGCCCAGGATCATAGCTGAAGAGTCGCAGATTCTTTTGCTCAACTCTGATTTCAGTACAAAGAGCAAAAATCTAAAAACCCACAGGCCTCCTCAGCACCCCAATTCCAGAGTTCTATCAAGCCTCAAGCACAAAAAGTCTGCTTCCAAGGGGAAATGAAGTGGGAGTGCTGTAATACCCACATAACAGTGCCATTGAAAGGAAATGCTTCCCAGCCATGTCTGGCTATACTGAGTCCATCCTCTCTGGCCAAGCCCATTTCTTTGATGAAGACACACCTACACAATCCCATATAGATAATCACTGACACCCTGACCTCTGTGAGCTCACAAGTCAGATAAGTGATAAGTGGCCACAGACATGGAAGCTTTATCTCAGTCACACTCACTAACCAACAAATTGAGAGCACGACCACAGATGCTCAGCTGCTCCACTCAGCCCATAACCCCTTCTACACAAAGGATTCATAAATAACCTTTTGAATGCTATAAACCTGTGACAAATCTGATTAACCTGTAACAAATAGTTGTGCAATAAGCACAGAAGATTTTTTCCATTGATGGCCCATCAGTATTTCTGCTCCAGCAACAGTACAGGCTGTTTTGCACATTTGCTTTGGCTGGACAGCTCATCCGACCCAAAACTGCCACAGGATGTGTGTAATTTGAAAGGGGCTTTATTTTCCTCACCAAATGCTGCAAATAATTCCCAGAAATCCCAGTCACTGGCTATAAATGTGACAAATGCAGCCCTACAGAATAACACGGAGACTTTGCACTTAGCCTGTCGCAAAGAAGGGACCTGCTCTGGACTGCCCATCAGGACTGGCCACCTCAACAAAGACCATCTTCTGGGCACCCACATGCCATCACAGTGCTGTTCCCAGCTGGCTGGAGTCCTGGCAGCAAGGTGCACTCATCCTCAGTCCTCCAGCTCCTCGTGGATGAGATGGGACCATGTCAGAACTTGAAACATGAAAGGTGGATGATGAAGACACTGATGCAGCAATGAAGGAGGTGAAATCGGCGGGATGAAGATCAGATGGCATGTAAAGGTCTCTGAACTTGAGTAAGAATACAGGGCCTGTGGGATAGGTCTGACCACATATATCCCTCTTTATTCTATACAGGACATGTGAGGTTGGACCTTTCCCACAGGTCTGATATTCCTCAGAAGGAAACCCCAAAGTGCCATCTAACCTCAGGGAGATGGCAGGAACCAGTGCAAAGACATCACTGGGAGAAGACCCTCATACTGCTGTAGCCATTGTCTTTCCATCAAAGTGTTAAGTGCCTTCACCAGCATCAGAAATCTGGCTCGAAACAGGACTTGAAGCCAGCCAGTGGAGAGAGCTGATGACAGACCATCACTTTTGGTGAGGAAGAAGTTCAAAGCCATCATTTTTAACTTGTGCATGAGTCACCCTGTTGTAATTCTTTACAGAGCCCTCTCCAGACCCCCATATCCCTCTGGGCTAGAGCGTTACAGGACCAGTGGACTTAGAAATCCTCCTTCTACTTTTAGGCTTGCTATTGGAAATGAGTGAACATCCATGGTGCACTCTGCTTGCCCTGTGGGAACCTGTCCCCAGTAACTGCACTGCACAGATCAGTAGGTCTGAACTTCACTTGGTCCAGGGACTTGATACTGAAACAGATGAGTGTGCCTTTGTGCTACCTGCTGAGTCAGCCTCCCCAGCAATACCACTGCTCCAGAAAGCAGTGACAGCACAGCCTGTCTGCTCCCCCTGCTCAGCCTAAGCCCCCTGAATCTGTCCCTACAGCATCTGCCCCAATTCAGGCTCAGCCACTTGCATTTGGCAGCTACACAGATACAAAATGTTCTGATGATGATGTGCAAACAAATCCTCAGTGCTTGCAGCTCTTTGCTCCTGTACAAACCTGTTTCTTTGCAGCATGGGAGGGCTCCTCCTGTACAACATCTCCCAAACCACTGCAAATGGCTTTTTGCAAACATTCACTGCTTGTGATAAACTGCAGCTTCTAGGAATCCAAAAGCCTCGGCACTGCAGCAATGTAGCCAAGAGAAATAACCCCCAAGAGCCATTCCTGTGATGTTCCAGCCACTGTGCACTACTCTTCACAGCTATCTGCTCTGCCCTCTGAGGAGCATCTGAGCTCTTTGCAATTGTCCCATTTGATTGCCACACTAAAGGACCTCATCTCCAGCCAGTACATCCAGGGTCCCCAGATCTTTATAGCTATTGCTGCTCTCCTGGCCCCAAAGACAACTGCTCCAGGTCTGCCCTCTGGTCAGCCACATTTTCACATGAACATGATAGTACCAGAAACCCTTTGTGTTTCACCTACCTGGTTACAGGTGTTAATATCTACCCCATTCCTGAGGTGATCCAAGGCTTTGTCCAGATTCCCAGATCTTGCAGCTCTCAAGAAACTGGTTGCAGCATCAGCCTTGGGGACAAAAAGAAAAAGCATGAAACTCAGAGCCCCTTGTTCTCCCCCACCACCAGCACTGGGTCAATTCTTCACTCAGCTGCAGAGAACATAACAGACCAAGCAGAAAAGGCAGAGGCCAGGCAAGTCACAGTGGGAATTGCTGGGACAGACTAAGGTGCCTCAAATCAGACAGGAAGAAGGGCCGGGACCTGGACTTAAAGTGAAGAGCATCCAGATAATGGGGCAGAAGGTCTTGCAGCTCATCCCACCACACTATGGGGACAGTAGGGAGGGAGCTCCTGCCACAACAGCCTCCCTTGGCCCAGGAAACCCCTCTGTGCCTGGGCTGAAGAACTACACTGATGGAGCTGTAGTGAGGCCACCCCTACCCTCCTCCAGAAGCCACTGGATAGCAACACTGCTGAGCTCGGGTACCAGCACCAGGGACAACGGCCCCAGCTCAGCACCTCACAGCTGTGAAAGTCACAACTCTCTTTTTTGACAGCACCTCCCTGCTACACCACAGCCAGCCCAGGCAAGGCACAGCAATCCTTTTAGCAACACTACTCAGCAGAGTGAGGCAGCAAATGGAGACAATGGCATGGCACACTAGAAGCTGGAGAAGAGGGTGGAAATGCAGTGATGTGGGTCTGTGAGTCTGGGAACTTGCACTGGTGGTAACTGGAGCTGGTATGTGCCTGCTCAGGCCAGCCCAAAGGGCTCTCCACAGCCAAGAGCCACAAGACATCTACGGCATGGGTACAGGACACACTCCTCTGTCCTCAGCTCCAAGAGAAAATTAAAACCCCTTTTGTACCACTCACATCAGGACTGACCAAGGGACCTCCTGTGCTAGGAGAGCTGCCACCCCAAGCCATCCTGTATTGCCCACAGCCTGGTTGCAGAGAAGCATCCAGGATTAGGAAGCTCCTGGCCAAGACCTGGAATCAACACAGCCAGAGACAAAAGCACTGGGATGGATGATGGACCACACAGGTTCAGGGCTCCTCTCTTCTCTTCTCTTCTCTTTGCAGTCTCAGACATTTGAATTGGGACTTTGAAGCAGCACAACTCAGATGCTTTCTGGTCTTCTCCATCTGCCTCCCCAGTTCAACTTTTCTGCCTGACACTCCTACCACAGAGAAAGGCAGCCATGCCCTGGGCCCATTAGGACCCTGTTCCCTGCTGTAGAGGTAAGGCTCACAAACAGGGTGACCTGGCCCTGCTGGACCAGGAACAGAGCTCAGGCCAGGCTACCTCTACAGTGGCAGAGTGCCATGGCCCCTCTGGGGCTGCCCAGGGGTCAGAAGGACAGGTGGTGGAGGGCAGCACCACCATGCCACATCACGGTGCTCAGCCTCCGCGTGCGGGGGGAACACGTGCTGATCGCATGACCTCCCGTGCCAGCTGGCTCTGCTTGCTTCCACCTCAGAGGAGAGCCCCGTCTATCAAGGAAGAGCCCCCAGATTCACAGCAGAGCTGTGGCTTTGGAAGGCTGTGAACACAGAGGAGACACAGCACTTCAGTGCTCTGCTCACACAGAAGGATCAACTGCAAGAGCCAGAAGGAAACACCGGTGCTGTGCTTAGAAGTGCACATTCACGCTCTGAGCTCTGCGTGCCGTCTGGGGTCCAGTGAGGGAACAGTGACAGCTTCAAGCAACAGGCTGAATGCAAAGAGCTTTTCCAACTCCAGACACTGCTAGAAGCCTCTCCTTCTCAGGTCAGGACCAACAAGGCAGTAAACCCTTGGAAATTCAAAGCACAGCTCAGCCAGGCTCTGTCATCTATGGAACACACATGGAGCTCTGAAGATTAAATGATAAAACTCTACATGGCCCTGCAGTAAAGTGGCTCCCAAAGCCCCAGCACACCCAGCAGCAGAGACTACAAGCAGAAAGCAAGCAGAAAAGCAAAGCAGAAGTCTCTGTGGGTGTGAAGAAGAAGTGTATTGAATACTCACAGCCACGTCTGGACCGGACCTGCCCTTTCGTGCTGCCATAGTCCGGCACTTCGGCTGAAACCTGAGCCTGGTGTCCCCTCTCTCCCTCCTTGGTTATCTACTCCACAGCTTTGAGAGAGCCAGTAAGTTACATTGCATTCTATCTAAAAATACAGGCTCCGTCCTCTCTCCAATGCAAACCCTGCAGGGATCGCCAACTGCTAATGGAATTTGTTCATTTTCTCTCCATTATTGTGTCAGACAGGATATTTAATACCAAGCCATCTCCGGAAAGCAAATGACTGCTGCCAAGCGCAGGGAGGGGGTCAGAGCTGCAGGTACCACCTCACGAACAGCAGAGGAAAAGCAGCCCCACAGATATGCCCAGGAGCCTGGCAACTCACAGGTAACTCCTGCCACAGAGGAGAGGGTTGGGGGTTCCCTCCTGACTTTCTGGATGCTGGGGCCCAGGCCTTGGAAAACATGTCAAGGCTGGAATGTGTCAGAGGTGCTGTCCTTTTGCTCGCCATGCTCAGCATGTACCTTCCAGAGATGCACAGAGAGATGCAGGGCGTCAGCAATCTGACCACATATTCCACCAGAGAAGATGGAGTAGCTCCCCTCAAATGGTAAAAGCAGATCCACAGTCACACTGTCCTGATGCCAGGCTGCACAATGGGACTGCTTGCCTATTGCTCAGGGCAACTCGCTCCCCAGGAAATGGAAGCACAGGCTGGCTCACTGCCGTGTCCTGAATTTCAGCAAAAGGGAGCACTGACAGCAAGAAATGCAGAGATCCCATGAACACGAGTAGATGTGCACATGGAGAAGAGACACACACATATCCCAGTCAGCACCATCCCAACTCCTCACCCAGCCACCGACACACGCGTTGCACTGTTTTCACCACCCACGAACAAGCGCACACAAAGCGCAGCACAGCCGTGCTGCATGTACACACAGTCACTCACTGTGTGCCCCAGAACATACAGCAACTGCTTCCAGATGCAGAAACTCTCCCTGCTGATTTTCCTTTATTTGGAGTTTGCAGAGTTTTTTTCCATTCTCCTTTGCCTTCCTAGTAATTTTCCAGGAAGGAGATATTCTGGAGGAGAAAATAAGCTGCCTTACTTGCTGTTGTGTACCTCTTGCACTCTTAGGTGGCTGCTAAATCCTATACACAGGCATCATGCTCTACAGACTTGCAGACATCCAAGCTGTGAAGTGTCAGGAGGCTGCTGCCAGCAATTCTGCAAGAGAGAAGCCTCAGATCTGGACTTCATTAAGTGCTTCAAGACCTTCTAAAGTCAAAAACATAGCACAGTACATCAGGCTGTGCTTTTACTCCCCTTTCTTTTTCTTCAGGAAAATAAAATCTCCCCTTGTCTGCTGACAGTCTACCTTTTTACTCTTTCCTGGGGTCAGAGTAAATTTTTTCTCATTACACGCTCTCCTGGCCCTGAGTAGAGGGTTCTTCTGTTCCTTTTCCTAGGTGTCCTCCTGCTCTCAAAGCATTAATGCCATTAGCCTGGAACCACATGAGCATATTGCATTGTAGCCATGGCCAAGGCAATAAGCAAAGGGGAAGTCAAACCAGAGGCTCAGGCTGGATCTTGAGGGCTGCAGTCAGAGGTTCATAAGCCTGCTGTGTCTCTGGCTGCAGTTAGTGTCCTGCTCTAATCTCTTCTGACAGTGCCTGCTCCCACCCACACCCAGGGAGGAGCTCTCACCAGCTCCTGCTGCATATCACTGATAAAAAAAGGGAGGGTATCAGCATTGCCTCCTCCTGTTAAAGGTAGCCACACTTAGCAGGAGCCCACTCTGTATGAGCTGGTACATGCTATAAATAGATGATTTCCAAGTACAAATGAGTTCAGGGACTCATGTTGGATCTCACAGTGTTTTCTGGGACACAAAGACAGTCAAGAAGCAGCTCACCACTCTATTCCAGCCCGGCACACACTCCTGCTGCATTTTCCTCTTTACCCTGTCTGCCCACTTGTCTCTTCAGCCAAGCTGACACAGACTCATGGAGCAGCAGACAGGAGGTCCAGCAAGGAAACACCTGAAGGCTGGGCAGCAGCAGTCACTCCAAGAGCCAAAGAACCCCAGGACTGGCAGTGAGATGCAAACCCAAATCCTGGCACCAAGCCATATACTGCCATGGGCATCCTGTCTAGATGCTCTGGAAAGGTCCAACTCACACCTCAGAGGTCATTCAGTTACTTCCAGCTATTGCTGCCAGTGTTCTGGAACCTAAAGTCAGCTCTGCCAGCTGAGGACATGTGATAAACCCTCGCCAAGGGCAATGCACATTTTGCCATTTGCTTGGACATTTCCTTGCTCATGTGGGCTTGTGTCGAACAGTGGGCATGATCCTCACCTTTGAGGCATTATTTCCAGCAGAAACACCAGAAACTCACATCAGTGTAGTGGTTGACCTTAATGTCCAACCTAGGGATGTCTCTGGAGCCAATGCTCATTTGGACCTCTCTGCCTTGCAGATATCAAGTACACAGTTTTGCAGGTGATAACCTCAATCCCTTCTCATCAGATGAGAAGAATTTGTCAGTCTTCAAAACACAATAAAAGAGCTGCTAAGATTAAGAGCAGGTAGGGATAACACCTAGGGTCCCCATAGGATTATCAGGGAAGATGAGGAGATTCACCTCAAAATGCTCAGAAACAGAAGCCATACTGTCTGTCTTACAGGAACTTACTCTCCTGTCTGTATTAACAGAAACTGGATGCTCTCAGTGGGCCCTGCAGCAGAAGCAAAATCTACTGGCAGGTTTCTGCCTTCTGAGTAGAAGGCAGCATTCAGCAGAATACAGCATCTCCAGAGAGGCCACAGTAGCAAAGGCTCAGGCAGTCAGCCAGCAGAGCACAGAGAACAGGCAGATACTGCAAACCCAGAAGAAAAAGAAAAAGCATTGGGAAAATTCATCTGACGAAAGGATAAATCCAAATGCTTGAATTTTATTCTTTCATCATCCTCACCCCTATCCACATGACTCAAGACAGAAAAATGCATATGCCTAAGTTCTATTCTCCCATCATCCTCACCTCTGCCCACATGATTTAGCACAGGTCTGCAGACCTTAATAGGACTGATGAGAGTCAAGGCACAAGAAGTCATCTCTGGAAGGCATTTGCCAAGTGAGTTTGTTCTCATTTCATGCACCAGCCTGAGTAAACCCTTTGTCCATGCTCCTTTCTGCTTACTGGAGATTTCACAACAGCCCCAAAGCACATAGCACAGAGGCTGATATGCCCAGCAGGGATCAGAGCAGGATGCAAGGGGGAGCTCAACCATCTTGCAGCAGGCAAATCAGAGCATGCAGGAAGTGAAAGATCTGCTCGTGTTCCCATGCAAAGGACAGAGCTGGAGAAGAACTTGGCACAAGTGGCAAAGGAGAAATCCCAAAGTAGAAGGAGGAGGGAAGGCAGACCCCTGGCATTTTTGTGGGAAGGGAACCAACCTGTCAATTAGCATTTTTCTGGTGCTGAAGAGAGGGCAAGCTTTCCCTCAGCATCAGACTGGCCTCTCCACCATGCACAATCCTCCACCATTACATAATCATGAGTAATGAGCTTTTGGAAAGCCCATTTCTGTGCACCCTTAGCAGGAGAGGTAGTTCTGGACTGTCACTGGTGGTACAGGTGAGGCTCAAGGTCAACTCAGTCCCTGCTGAGCATTTTCAGATACAGATGACATCTGTGTTGCCATTTGGCTCCTTCATTCCCTGCTCATGGGTCCCCTTTGCTGGCTGCTCCAGCTGGAGCAGGTTCAGAACTGTGAGGAGGGCAGATATCACAAACAGCTTAATCTGCACAGAGCAAGGCAGCAAGAAGCTGCCCCTACACAGCAGACTGATCTTTCTGATGAGAATCCCCTGGAGGGCTACAGCCCACAGCTCTATGAAGGCCTGCAGTGCCTGTCTGCTGCCTAATGGGTTTTCTAAGTAACATGTTCTAGATCTTGTGCTGTCCTCTGCAAAATATCATTTTCCCTTTGAAGTACAGTGCTGGATCCAGCAGCAGTGGAGGGTGAAACAGGGGCTGGTCCAGAGACCTGAATGGGAAAAGGAGACCAGAACATCTTTCCTTTCACACAGAGCCCAAGCGACGAAAGAATTAACACAGCTACTGCTCCTGCCAGCTGAGGCCACACACACCCGGGGAAAGCTGTCACTCTCCTTTGATGTTAGCAGGAGCCTCTGCTCTCTGCATATCCTGAAAAAGAAAAGCTATTTTTACCTCATCAAAAAATATATAGACTGTGACTGAAGACAATAAATGAGAGCTCTTTGCTCAGGCACTACATCTAATAACATAACAACATCTACAGCTGCTGAGAGAGATGCAGCAGCACAGCAACTGCGTTCTATCTCCTACTTTCCCGATGCACCACTTTTTTTGGACCATGACATGGTTCAGACAGGTCTGTGCAATAAACACTGGGGAGCTGAGAGGGCTCTAGCATGCTGGCAGTGCAAGGAGGGAGACAGAGACATGCTCTAAGCCTGCCTGATGTTAGCCTGGGACTAAGACACAGCATCGGCCTCAACCTGCCCTGGGCTCTGTCAGTGCCCTCATGCTCAGTGAGGTGCTGGAGTCCAGATCATACAATCAGGGTATGCCCTGGTGCCTTGTGGAGTAGGTTCCTTTTCTTTCCTAGTGACGCTTACAAACTGCTCCTGATTTCTGCAGTCTGTTCTGACTCATTCCCTACCTCTCCTCCAGCAGGACTAGTCCACACCTGCTCTGCCTGCCTACATGAACAAAAGCACTTAGAAGGGGGTTTTTCTGTTGGCATCTGCATGCTGGATGGCATCACAGTACAGTCCTTGTGCTGTGGCTACCATAAATTTATTGTCTTCAGCCTTAAGTCATGCTTGCCTGGCCAGCACTTCGGGTGCAGCCTCTGGAAGCCATGCAGGGAAGAAAGCATTGACAGAAAAGCACCAGAAGCACAGGCCCGGTGATATATCTCTGCCAGCAGGTCCCTGGTGAGGAATGCAAGCAAAGCCGTTGCAGCACAGCCACCTGCTCCACACAGAGCTAGCACAGCACTGTGCTGAGAGAGAAACATCATCCTGTGCACCTGTCCCAGGACTCCGCAGGGGCAGAAAGTGAACGTCACAGGAAAGGTGACAGAATAGGAATCGATGTTTGCCATCACAATACTGCAAAAAAACAACACCTGGGGCACCTCCCTTCTCCCATAAAGTAGTTGTGAGAAGGACAAGCAAATACAGAACTGAGGTTTCAATGCCAGGCACTGTCACTGGCTCCTGATGATGGATGAAGATGACCTTAGGCAAGTTACCAATGACCTAAGAAGGGCAGCAAACCCTTCCTGCCAGACTGAAGTCATTTAGCAGCAGCTGTTTGGGGAGAAGAGGCATTACCTTTGGACTGAAGTTCATACTACCAGCCAGAATAAATTCCCTCATGCAAACCAGCTCACCTGATTCCTCTCCTCTTTTGCTGCCCAAGGAACCCCTGACCATTCCCAAGTACTCACCCTCAGGCAATGTAAGCATGTCATCACTGCAAGAGAAGGTCAGCTCACCCTGGACAGGCAGGGTCTGCAGCTCTGATCAGCCTGCTTATGCTGAATGCTGAACCAAGCATGAGCAGGCTGGAAGAGGTTTATCAGCAGTAGGACTGCACCCTATCACCACTCACACACCTGACTACAAGCCAGCACAACAAGGAAGCTCCTGTCTGGAGTCTGGAGATTATGGGTTGTCCCACGTCAGGAACTTGGGGAGAGTTGCCAGGCTGGGCACAGTGTTTAGTGAATGTTATGCCTGAGCCACATTTCATAAACACATCTGTGAGCTGTTAAAAGGGAGGAGCCCATGTCATGAACCCTGCTCTTCAAATCGTACAAAGGAAGATGAAACTTCAGCAATTCAAAGCAAAATGAAACAGCTCTGTGGCCAGAACCACACCGTCTCTTGGTCTGTGCCACACAAAGCAGGCTGGGCTGGAGACAGTGAGCAGAAGACCTCAGGTTTTTCACAGGTCCCTGCAGACCTTGGCTGGGCACAATCCCAAATGGAGGACACCGAGATGGAACTGAAGTGGCAAATGAGGTCTAGTGACAGCAGCTCCAGGCTCTTTGTAGGGCCTAGAGCCCACTACGATACAATGAACGCGCCCCTTCCCCCCTTCTACCTGCACAGCAGACTCCTGCTCCAGCATCCCTTCAGGAGATCCTTGCTTGCAGCAAGAAGGCAAGGGGTCCACAGTGGTTGGTGCATGCCCTCTCTGAAAGACACGCAAGGGAGTCACACCAATTGTCCAAAGGAACAGACGTCCTGGAGACCGCTCCCGTCCCCCCCTTTCCTTGTGCTCCAGCTGAGGGTGACCCTGTGGAGCAATGACTGCCTGGCTGGCAGCAGTCAGCCCTCCTGCTAGTGCTTTGCCTGTCCCATCTTGGCAAAGGATTTGGGGTGCTGCAGGGGAGTCACACAGCTTGGTTTCTATTTCCAGCTACCTCCCACCTGGCCCTTTGTGCCAGTTACAGGGTCAAGAATGCCAAGGTGCTTCCAGCCAGGCACTGGGGCCAAACCAGTGAATGCACAGCCATGAGGTGATCACACCTGGAAGGGCTTGGGCAGTACACAGATAAATACAGCTTGTGACAAAGAAAAAACTGCTTTTCCAGCTGTATCTCTCTAGGGAATTCCTATAAAACAGCACAGCCCACCACCAGAAAAGCTTATATGAACTGAGAGGCAGGAAAAATAGATCAATAGACCATGTTAGGATGGCAAAATGCTTTGCATTACATAGAAATTGATATTTTTATACTGAGCAAAGACCAAGTTTAGCATTAGAGCAAAGCAGAGTCCTTACCTCAGTCTAGGGAAAACACCTTCCCTTTGTCCAGAGTCATTCAGTACTTCACTGACAGTCTAGATTCCTTCTGATATTTGAAATAGAACATACTCCACCTTCAGTTCAGGTAGAGCTCAAATGTTTGTTGCCAGAAGGATGGGCACTGCAACTGATGGCTGGCTGGCACCATACATTTTCTCTAAAAAGTTGTGCTGCTCTGAACTTACAGAGTCAGTGTCTATCAGTGCCTCAGATCCTGCTTCCCCCCAGCTCCATAGCTGCATGTCATGAATGCAAACACAAGTCCACACCCTGACACAGGCCATTAACAGCAAGATCTCATGAACTGATTCAAAGTTTTTTCCTCAGCAAAATACAAACTTCCTCCAGATCCTGCATCCATCAGGAGAGTGTATACACTTGACAGAGCCCTGACCTGTGCCCTACAGTCCAACTGGGCTTACCTCCTAGCACCCCTCAGGGAAAGCAGCGTTACAGTGCCCATGAGATTGCACCCTCACCACCCACCACCCCCCCTCATTTTGACATTCAGTTTGGCTTTGCTTTGTACAGCTTCTGGCAGTGGTGACTTTCACAAACCCAGAACAGGGAATCTCAAGCATGGGACAATCCCTGGGGCAGCAAACCTTTTAGCCAGTCTCAGACTGGCTCAGTCCTACATATTTCTGGCAATCCAGTGATGCCTCATACGTTCCACAAGGATGGAGAGGGGACAGGTAAGCCCTGTACAATGCCAGAGGGAGCACAGGTCTCTCTTATACACACCCTTTGCCCACAGGCACAGCGAGGTGCAGGGAAGGAAGGCCCATGGTTGTGTGCAGGGTAGGAAGCAGCTGTGGTGACTGTGGAGTCTGGAACAGTGACCACATGGTGCCTCGGCAGACACAGTAAGATGGAATTGCCCCAGGTCCCCACCACTGAGGCAGAACCTTTCTACTACAGTGAGGAATGAGAGAAGTGTCTAAATACAACATGAGTGCAGGTCAGAGATCCTCTGACATAGAAACATTACCTTTAGGTATGTTCCTGGCAAGTTTGGCCAAGCCACAAAATCTCTGCTTCCCCACTAAGACCAGGAGTTTTTGCCTGCAAACAGCCCTCAGCAACTTCCCCACTGCTCAGAGCTCAGGTCACTGAGGTATCCTCAGCTGTTGGTGACATCCACATGGGTTGGCAAATCACAGGCTGCAGCAGACCCATGGACCTTGAGGCAACTGTAGGGAGTTCATAGCATTAATACTACTATTAGTCACATAGCTCTAGAAGTAAAGTGATTTTGGAAGCACGAGTGAAGGAGATCCTGTGAGGCAGGAGGTACCTGTCTGTTTTCTCCCTTCCCTGAAGATGGGAGAGAAAAGAGCACTTTGCCTTGAGTATGTAACACACTAAAAAACATTTATTTCCCAGGCTGTTTGTGAAGCTGGTGCAGGCTCCATCTATAAGAAAACTGGTCTCTTTGCTCCATTAATTGCAGTCCCTTGTTAATTGTAATTTCCTGAACACTTCCCATTGGTGCTTCTAATAGGTCTCATTCACACATTACCACTTCACCTGAGGCATCTCCAAAAGTTCCCCCTAACTGTAGACAGGTGAGTTTCATGTATCAGTGCTGAAAACTCAGACCTCAAACAACTTGCTTTAATAGCAGTTTATCACCATTATCGTGCCTGTTATATCTAATAGGAACATCCTGGCAGTTCTGGATAAGCCAGCACTATGGGCACAGCCATGTTTGAGAAATCAGCCTGTGAGAGCTTGAAAAATATAAATACAACTCTAATAAATGATCAGCTTTTAATTCCAAAAGCTCTTTCCATGTTCATGAAAGCATCTCAAAAAAATAAGGTCTTAGGCAGCTTCTGAACACTTACCTGTTTCCAGATGCTGAACTGAGATTGTCTGGGTTTCTCATTCCCCAAGATTTTATTCTGCTTCCTCTCCTAAGTGATAGCTGAGCATATGATTGTCACATAAAGGCTTCAGAGACAACTGAAGGTGGACTCAGTGTCATGTTATACTCACAAAAGCTAATACACAGTTAAGCTGTAGCTCTGCAAAGGGACATTATTTACACTAAAAAAAAATAGGAATATTGTCTAAAAAAGAGCAAATTCATGATGAGAAGAAGTGACCAAGAATTACAGTGAATAATACCAAATAACAACCTCTGGGCACCCCTGTGGGCTTTTGGGATTTTTTGCAAGCCAGGATTCCAGTATTCTCTTAAGTGCTGTTCCCTGGATGCTGTAATACTTATCATACCCACATGAAAACTAATTTCTCCCTCTGCAGTCCTGAGACAGCTCCTGGGACCAGGCTCAGCATCCCTGGTGCCTCAGTGCCGTTGCATTCCAGGTTCACACCTGAGAGAAGTTGAATTCCAGCAGCAACTGCAGACAGAGTCAGGGGTGAAGAGAAGCTCTGTCAGAAATTCAGAAGGCAGAGGTCTCTGTAGAAAGAGCCTTATTTTTTTTTATTTTTTTTTCCCCAAGATAGGAAGTTCTGCCTCTGACCTTTGGAGAAACTCTTCAGCTGAGTGATGATGTAGCTGTGAAGGAATGCAAGGCTCCTTCCTCGTTTTGGTATGCGTGATGTAACCAGAGAAGTGATTGCCCAGAACCAGGCACTTGCTAGCTGCTGCCAGTCTGTCCTCAGCTGTTCTTCCTTTCATTTAAGGGAATGAGGAGTGCAATGTGTGCAGCAGAGAATCTTAAACACATCACCTTGGAGAAGAGTAAATAACATAAAAATGAGCTTTAATATTTTTAGGAAGCCGTAGGTGCCTTTGCTCAGGGAAAGAAGCACAGCCCCTCCTGAGCTCAGCCACTTGAGAAATGATGCCAGGATGAGTCCAGAGCTGCAGCCACTGAAGGGAGCTGCTCCCCTCTGAGCACTTGCAGTACCCCTCTGGTGCAAGGACATGGATACACATGGGTTCACCTCACTCCAGCATGTCCCTTTTCTCCTTACAGAGGAAAACATTCCTGGTGTTCCTGTCACCTGCTGAGGCTCCCAGGACCAGCTGGGCTCACAGGTCCCAGTCAGCAAGCTATTATCTCAGGAAATGTCAATGTAGTTTTAAAGCTGAGTCAACAGCAGAAGCTTAATAATTTAAATGTTTAGCAATTCCACTACTGCTGCCCAGCCATGGCTAACAGCAGGTACACAGGAAAACAGTGGCACTGTCAGGCCACTTCTCCCTGTTGGGAGAGAGCAGCAGTGATGCAGACATAAATAAGTAGATAATGATGCTTTGCAGAGCTGAGATAGATGCTGCAGCTCAGAGCAGACAGCCCTCAGAACATCACACAGCTGAGGCTTTGCTTTCTTGTGGTGTTTGTGGCTTCTGGCATGGAAATTTGTGGCTTAACAGGAAGTCCATAGGTGCTGCTGGTCCTCAGCTTCTGAAGTGCTGGAATCACCAGCCATGAGCAACAGAGGAAGCATGTGAGGGGTACACACTGACAGCTGCTCTTCACCTTTCCATCCGAGGAGGAGCTGTGCAATGTGGTGTGGTGGGAGTGGGACAAAGATTTGCTGTACACAGAGATTCTAGCCCTTGCTCTCTAGCTGCCTCTCCATCTCCTTTGTTGTTGGGGGCATGACAGGGAAGCCAATTTACAGGTACTTCTCTCCAAATCAGTCTAAAAACTGGCATGCAGAAGCACAGAACAAATGAAAAGAAATCCAATGGACTGGGTTTGCAAAGCTCAGCAGCTATTAGAAATAAGAAATCTCTTCCTGTCATTGCCCTGATCTAAGATACCATTTTGTGGTCATTTATCAGTTCAGAACTATTTGATCTGTGAGATTCCTGAAGAAAATTCAGAAATACAAATTGAATAGATCTTATGATTGTGTTTCTTGAACTGTGCACTGTTGCCTCCAAAGGCATGACTTTGGAGGTGAAGCAGACTGCTCTCTTACTCCGAGAGATAGCTGCCTTTTATCAGCACAACTACAATTTAGTTCTTGGAGAGGAAACAGTCTAAATCCCAAACCAAGACGTTTCAGCAGCCTTTTCCCCCTCCCTGCACACATACTGAGCAGACAGACAGCTTCATAGCATGTGCCTCTCTGGCATCTTACCACAACTTATCAACTGCTCTTTTTGCTCATCATTAGAACAAACCAGGCAACACAACTGAAAATGTTATTACACTGATTGATCTTATTTATACTTATTCAAGCATAAAAACTCAGAAAGTCAGATTCTCAGAGTGAAGACATGAAAGAGTTGCAAAGCTCCCAAAGGAAAGGAGTATTCATGTCCCATTGTTTATGCTACAGCTTAGTACTGTGCTATCCTGGCTGAAAAGAAGATATCTGCACAGATAAAAATGTTCAGCAACCTCTTCATCCAGCTCTATTATCCAGTGGACCAGAACACATCTCACCCACAGGATTAGCACTCATTCTTTGACCCCTCTTAGAGACTAGGCAGTTCTGAGAGCAAAAAGCATCACATAGCTCAGCCTGAATCTGAAAATTCCCATCTCTGGGAACTCAGAATTTGGCATTATGCCCACAATATGGGCCAAGGGCAAATCACTTCTTAATTACTGCTCATGGTGCAGATTTCAGCTTTCATTCAGACAGGCACCAAACTGAAAGATGTAACAAGACTCTTCTCAGGCTACAGTTAATCCACCCCAGCTATTGATCCTGTTGGATCCACTGGTCCTGCTGTAACTGCAAATCTACAGATAACTGAGAGATGCCTAAATGTTATGCCTATTTGGGAATCTCAAGACCAAGAGATTGCCATCTCTTGGCTGCAGCACATGCCTGGAGGCAGCAGCGACTGACCTCCTGTGAGAAAAGATGAATGCATAGTCCCCACCTGGCAGGCTGCACTCTGCTCCTCTTGGAAATAAATCTGCTCTGCTCCTGAGCATCAAGCCAGAGAGTAAGAACTCAGATTTTGCCCCACACTTTCAGTATACCTTTATTCTCAGCCAATCAGTCTCTGAGGTCTGCACTGTACCTAAATACTACACCTGCCTGCACCCAAATGACCTTGCTCTGTCATGTTCAGGCAGTTTGACAAAATATTTTCTCCTTTAGTATGCAATGGCCAACAGCCCTGAGATCACAAGTCTGAGGGCTGTCTATTGCTGTGACAGCACAAGGAATGGGCAGGGTGCTCAGAATTACCTGCTTTCCTTCATCAAACTACCCATCTGTCTCAAGTGCCTATCTGCACACACACACACCACCCCCTCACTCTTCCCAACCCCCAAAGGACATCTGCTATGTGCATGTCTGAGTAAGTCACACATGTGCCTGTCCCCTCAGCAGATTTTGCCCAGAGATGCTAGAGTCACCCAAATGAGTAATGTTCACAGAACAGCAATGAATTTCCAGGGGCCATTTTGCATCACCCAAGGAGGAGGATGGGCAATTTTGCCCAGGACACACAGCTTGACAGACTCACAATGAGGACCAACAGCAGCCCCTTGACTGTGGGGCTGTAGCACACTACCCAGACAGATCAATATCATATTTTCACAGCGTTTAAAGCTCAGCTTTATGTTCACTCCTGAAAATCCACTGTATCCAACACATCTGGAGCTGCAGAGGGGTAGAAGAGGCACCTGAAGCTAACATCCCAAGCGTAGTCTCACTGAAGCAGCTTTGGGCTCCTTCAGAGTCAATGCCTGAAGCAGGGCTCGGTGCTCAGCTCCCTTGAGAGCTGGCGGAGAGGAAGAAGCGTATCTAAGGGTATAATTCAGCTGACCTACTTCCACATGTGGCACAGCATGGGAAGGACTCCCTCCTTTCCTCCCAGACTGGAGGGAGCTGAGGTGAGCAGTTCAGACACAGAGGTCTGCACCACAGTACTCCTGGGCTGGGGCAGACCATCCCCTCACACAGCATGATGCCCACAATGGCACTGATGTGAGAAGAGCAGCCTCACTCTGCCCAACACAGCCAGCAGCAAAATCCCATCCCAGAAACATCCAAATCCTCTCAGCTGCTGTTGCCATGGTAACGCCAGAGCCAGGATCCACCAGCCTTTGATGTTCAGATCTGCTCAAAGCATGCAAAATGCTTAAAGTGTGAAAAATGCCATTTGGTGTTACATGCAGTTGGTTTCTGTTTATGGCAATATTTATCTGTCCAGCTTCAGACTAGCTGTACCGTGACAGTTTGGAAGCTGGGGAGCTGTGTGGAAGAGCACCTGACTGCCCTGGAGATGGAAGGCCCTCCAGGGAGAAAGTATTAATGCTGTCCAGCACCACTTCATCTTCTGCCACAGCCTGTCACTACCAGCACGCTGCTGCTTCTGTGCCCCAGCTTACCCATTTAAGGGAGTTTAATATTTAACATCAGACAAGTGCCGTTTCACAGGGTAATTTGGGTTATTAATAAAAAAATCCTCCTTCCCCCTAATGATAAAAAACAGGATGTTGGTTCTCTTATCAGTGCTGGGAGCTGAGAGTGCTGGCCCCAGAGCCATTAATAGGCAATCCAGGAAGGGATGAACTGCTGGAAAAGCCAGCAGAGCCAAGTAAGATGCAGCACAATGTGGTCCCCATCTTCCATTGCATCCCAGCAGAGAGGAGGAAGTAATTCCACACCACACACAAGCTGTGCCAACCACAGGAGGAGCTGGTGGTCTGACCCCCTCTCCAGCAGCACACAGAGGTCCCCTGCATGGTAAGGACACCTCTGAGCCTATGACTGCACAATAGCTTACCTTACACAATGAACACACTTGTAGCATTTAGAACTATGATTCCCTGAGGATTTGCAAAACACCGGTGCTGTTGGTGCCAGGAAACGCTTGACGCTGACCCTGTCTTACTGAGCTGCCAGGTCATGGCTGCTCAGTACAAGCCAAGAAGCTCTGAAGTGTAGAGGCAGAGAGAAAGATTTGAAACATCTGAGGGATTTTTATGCCAGACTCCTGGCAGAATTTTCTTTACAATATGAAACACAGAAACCTGAAGTAGTTTCCTGCTTCAGAAAGTAGTCTCTCTTCTACACAGAGAGCGTGTCTCCTGGACTCTGTCATTCCCACACTTCAATTTTGAGATTCAGCCTACTCCATGGCTGCAAAGTTTCCTTGTATTCTTTTCCCCTCTTGCTAAACTAGTGATCCCATATGCAGAGTAAGAGTAGGCAGCCTTCAGCATAACACAGAAATGCTACAGAGAGCTCTAGGAGCTGGGGAAAGAAATGGCTCAAAAGAAACAGAATGCAATTTCCTAAGAAAGATTTTTTGCTGAACAGAACAGCCAATCCATGCACACAAACACTTTATTGTGAAAAATACCATAGCATCTTTGACAGCAACTATAGAGGATGCTGGATAGCAGGCTCACAAAAGCAGCTCAACGTAAAACTTTAAATTTCCTCCTGACTTCTTGAGGGAACCTAAGTATCTGCTTTACAGGGACTACTAAGGTTGTGCTTGTCTGTGAATGGAATTAAACAGTAAAGAAATCCTATTCTTTCCTGTTTTGACTTCTTCAACTTCTTTTCAACAAAAAGACGAGCCATTTTCACCTGCCAGCAGGCAGATGCTGAGAAACCATTTTGGCTAGGATGCCCACTGTGGCAGGTATGTGAGAGTACCAGTTCTATTACAGCTGCTTTGCTGTGTTACCTGCTGACCATGGTTTGGAACATGGGGCTGCTGGAAGCCTCCAACATTTCACTCTGCCCTCCTACTTTATTGCAACCCTTAGTGCCTCTTCAGGGGCATAACATCCTCCAAACATGTTTGAGTGCATGTTTATTCACGCTGGTCTTTAAAAACGTAGCCAAATTAGATCCTTGTTTTCATGGTTGGGCACTTAAAGAGATTCCTTGATTCTTTGTTGTTTCTTGGCACCTCCCAATCAGATCACTGGCATGTCATATACCTCTTTTAATATAAGTGCAAAAATTATATATATCTATTTTCCAGGCACTTTTTGTCATTTAAATAGCCTAATATTATCCCAGCAACCTGCTGGCAAAGCTTGGCAGTAAACAGCAGACAGCTTGAGGGTGTGGAGCTGACTGCAGCAGCTGCAGCTCCAGAAAGAGGACAAAATTTGTGTTATGTGCTTCATTTGTGATGTCTATTTTTTTACCCAGAAATCTCCAAAGAACAGTAAAGGGAACTCTGAAGCCTCTTCCTCCTCTGATCTCTCTTTTATTTTTTTTTATTTTTTTCTCCTCAGTGTTTTACAATAGGTTTTTACTGTCAAGAACAAACTACAGGTTCATATCTTATTACGGTGCACTTTCTCCAGGCAAAAGGCTGCATTTATTCCTAACAAAACAGAAAAAAGCCACACTACCTCTGCAGAGGAAGAGACTAAAGCTCTTAATATGCAATGCCCCTTCTCAGTGACGAACCTTATCTCCCAGTTTCATGAGGAAGTTGCATCACAGTTGCAGCTGTGAGCAGAGCCTCTCAATCAGCTGCAAGTGTCTTCACAGATTTCTTAGCTCTAAGGCATGACTTTAAAGCAAAGTGAATTAGTGAAAGATGTCAGCTCCTCTTCCCAAATATCTGCAATTTACCCACAGTGTCTGGATATACAGGAAAGGCAGAATAAGTGTCCCTCTTTGACACTGCACTGGAAATGATGGTGGTGCCACACAACGTGCTGAGAGGCCCTGTGGGCAAGTGCTGCTGATCCCTGTGAAATGTCAGGAGACAGAAAATGCTGCTGCCTCACATTTTGAATGGAGGGAAGGTGTTTTTGCTATGCCTTACTGAACTGCTGCTGGCCTTGAAGGACTTCCCTGGCAGGTCTGAGAAGCACATCTCACCACTGGCAGGGATAAGTTCACAAGTTTTGAAAAGCAGTTTTGCTGATACAGTACTGATGGGCAACAGATATTTTATACTTTTGCCCTGTGATACTGAAGCTCCTTGTACTGCAATCTCAGCTCCTCAGCCATTTGACAGCAGACTGACAGGAAGCATTTTTTCCCAGTCCTCACAGAAAGGGGTTCAGCCTGTTGACCATCGTGCTGCTCTTTAACAGGAGCACATTGCTATGCATCAGTGCAGTGGCACGTCCAAGCTGCGTGTAAGGAGAGCTGCCATGCCATGCTCCACTGAGCAATTCTTGCTTGGACCAAATCTACTGTCACTGTGAGCTAGGATGATTCTGCCAGAAAAAGAGCTGAAGAATGAAAAAGCATAGAAAATGAAAGCCTTCAGGACAACTACTGATCCCATGCAGGCATCTCCTAAGCACTGAAACCCCCATGCCAAAGCCAGTGTCCCACAGATGCAACTTCTCTTTCAGCATTAAATGGAAATTAGATGGGAAGAGCTATAACACTTCCCACTGCAGTAAAGGCAACTCTAACATCAAAAGCCAATTCAGTAAGATTTACCTTTCTTAGAACTCTCTAGCACACCACTACCTCTCTGTAGTCCACTCCCTGTTCCCACTGTCAGTCTGAGTACTTTCATTCACCACAAGGGAAATGGAGAGGAGAAATAAATAAAAAATCACTCTAAAATAAGAGAAACTCCACGCAGAGATTCACAAGTCAAGAACACTGGATTATTGAAGTTTAGCATCTTATTTAAGGCTCAGTATTTACTACTATAATCAAATCCATGGAAAACATTTACAATAGAATATTATTGATTCAAACAGCAGTGTGAGAACCTACAAGATGTATGTGTATGGTTATAGCACACAGTAAAAGCTCACACTTCAGTCATCAGCAAAGTACAACTGATTTCCAGGCAGACCAAAGAAAGACCTTTTACTCTTCCCCTGATGTCACTGTCGGACACGAAATGATTCACACAGATGCAGCTCGAGGTGAGGTGAAAGAAGAAGACTCATTTATTTGTTCTTTCAGTATTTATAAGTTTTCAACCATGACCAGGGATTGGATAGTCAGGTTACCACCTTCCCAACCCCACTGGCCATGAGAGACGTCCATCAAAAGGCATATCTTTAATGGAATGTATAAACACCTATGTTTATAGTTTCTTTCCTGGGAAAGTGGCTAGAACTTGTGAAAAACAATATCAAAAGGCCTGATTCTCAGGGCATCACCCTCCGTTTCCACATCAATGGAATAAAGAACTTGGTACACAGGCAAGTATATTGTTAAAGCTGAACCTGTGTTTCACTCACTCCACACCTGTCTGTCACACCCACCAAACAGCACATTCTCATAGTATTTATCTTATTCTTTGGCATTGTAATCAGTAAGTCCTGGGAAAGATACAATCCTCCTCATTCCAAGCATGGCATCATGATCGACTCAATACACTGCATTTCTTGCAGAGTATCTGGACACCTTAATTTGCTGAGAAATGACACTGTAAGAAGGTGATAATATTTATTATTCCTTTGCAGAGACTATCACACTGGTTAAGAATCAAACGTAGTTTATATTCTGCAAAGGGTTTCAGTGTGCTCTTCTCTGCATTTCCCATTTAAAACTTCCAACATAGGCACATTAATGCACCCTACAAAGCCTGCAAAGTCTCATCACCACAGTGCAGTGACAGATCACAGCCTTCAATTCTGCTTGCTATCCTGCTGGAGTACCTTTTCTCTTAAACTGGAATCTTCCCGGCGGCCTGGCCACACACACACAAACATGCACGCACACACTCTCTCCTTCCTCACCTCTCTATAAATATAGAAACCTCGTCTGTTTTCTAAATGCTCTCCTGCTACTGCATTCTCTCCTTCTCAAGACACTTCAGTGAATACCTGCTGCTTTGTTTCTGCTGCAGGTTTTTCACTGAGGATGCAACATTTCGAAGCCCCAGATTTAACACAGTCCCCTACACTTGCAGCCCATACACAGAGATGTATGGCTCTGGCTTAAAGTTTCACCCAGTCAGCAAAATCTGGTTTGCAAATAGGAAGGGAGCTTGAATTTTTTGCTGCTGCTTGCAGAGTTGAGGCTCAAAACATGACATAATCATCTGTGAAAGAAAATGTGAATTTTCAGATGGTTCTGTCATGCTGAGAAGTGCCCCTAGAAAGAGAAGATGTCAGGAACTTCCTCCCACCTAGGAAGCTGCCCAAGGCTGGTCTGTTCAATCCAGAGCTAAAACTTTCAGAACCTACCCTCGTGCCACCTTTAGAGCTGGAGGTGAGGACTGCAAGCAAGATGTAAGTAGGCCAGGGAACCCAGAAATCTCTACCATCCTTGATCCATTCTTCCATCATACCACCGGTGATGCTGCACCTTTCCAGACCACCACAGAGAGGTTACATTTCTGAAGAACCTTGACACACTTAGACAATTAAAACAAATTAGCATAATTCAGACAAAACTTCTAATTTTAGCACTCTGTAAATCTGCTTTCCTTTGAGCTCAGATCTAGCTTGATGTACCTGAGCTTCACCACAGTGCAGGCAGCTTCCTATGGTGGATAGGCTAAGCACACCAGGCTGTCACATGCAGGACTTTTATGAAGGAACTGTCCTTTGTGCTCACCCTCCTGCAAGCATTTGCTCCAGGCTGGTTCACCTCTGCATTCAGCCCATGCCCTCCTGGGGCAGACGTCCTGGCCAAGGTGCCAGGCACAGAGGATAGGACACAGCTTGAGACAACTTGCTCCTGAAATAGATTTCTGAATGCTACAAGGCTTCAGATACTGCTCACTTCATTTCAGCACAGTGGGCTCACCAAGCACATACAGATGCTGTTATTACCTGAATAATTTAAGAGCCTGCAGAGCAGCAGTGCAAAATAGCACCAACATCCCCCAAGTGCTTTCTCCCACCAGCGAATCCCTGCAGCAGTGGATCCTGCTCCTATCCAGATGCCCATATTCTGCTCCTGTTCACCCCACCCCATCATGGGGCAAGGAGATAGAGCAGCTCTTGTGCTCTTAGACTCTGCAGGTGGCATGGTCCTTTCTCTTGCTGCTGAGCTCCACCTCGCAGGTAAGATACCAGCACACCTCCCAGCAGCTAGCGAAGACTCAGGCAGCTGACAGCCAGCCATGTCACATCTCTGGCAGGATATACTGCCACTGAATGCAAGAATCTCAGTAGGCTAATCCAGCAGTGGTACAGTGGCCAGATATCCATGGGAGCAGGACACAGTGGAGCTCAGGAGTCCAGTTATCGTGGGGATGTTCTGAGCCTTCTGCAGCTGGGTCTGCTGAAATCCTTTGCCCTCCTTCTGTCCATCACTCTTTTCACTGCATCCTCTCTAAACCCAGCGCAAGCTGAGGGCTGCTGCAAAGAAACAGCCATTTGAAAGGATGCAGGCGAGCAGAGAGAACAGACCCAGTGGCTGCTCCTTGGCAGCACTCCAGCAGCGATTTCTCACCCCAGTTTCTCATGTGCTTATTGCATAATTCTGACAGAAGTGTCTTGATTTTCTGTCTCAGAATCCTAAGCTCAGACCACCCTGATACACCCTATCAGTGAATAGTCATTGAGTGACCTCTTTTGCTTGTCACACAACAAGCACAAGCGTGGTCACCCTATATGGCTGTTTAACTGTCCTTCTAAGGAATCATCTGTAATTGCTCCTCTGTCTGATTGAGTTTGTGGTTGTTGGTCCAAACTCTTCCTGACTTGTTCTAGTTACCACATTTCCCTAGCTCCCAAAGGATGAAAAAATTAATCCATGTAAAAGCATTCTCATTGGCATCCTCGACATTGCTGCAATTATCTCAGTGCTGCCTCTCCTCAGTCACCTCATACACCTCAGCTTGGAGTTTCTTCTGACAGTTATCAGCCATTTAACTACCCACATTTATCCCTTATCCATAACTAAATATTGGAAGGGGATCACTTGATCCTCTGTCCTCCCTTAGCACTTTCCCACCATTTCACTCCAGCTGGAGGAAGAGCTCTCTCTCTGCCAAATGGAAGAGCTCCTGCCAAATGGAAACACCTTGCTCCTGCTTTCCTACAAAATTCAAACCCACTCTCAAATATCTTGTCTCCCTTCTCCAAAGCACCCTCACAACCTCTTCTGGCAGGACATATTTCAGTGTGTAATCTTGAGCACTACAACATTTCCTGCTGCAGCATGCAGAAGCAATACGGCACTAAGGATGGGTGCCAGACTGTAATGTGAAGATCCATGAGCCCTCGGGCTAGTCTGTGTGCTGTCTTCAGAAAACTATCAACTAGAGAAAAGCCAAGGAGTTTTTTGCAGGGAGTTTCTTATTAGGAATCACTATTCAAGAATGCACTGTGGGAGATGCTCTACAAATCCATAACGAGAGACTGTCTTATCCTTGAACATTTGCGAGACAAAGAAAGGAGACAGAAACACAAAAAGAGGTTTGCTCCTCATTGTACCTTCCCTGTGCCCCCACCCCACTCCAGAAAACAAAAAAAAACCAGAAAAAAAAGAAGTTTAAAAAGAAGTGGTAAATTCAGGCAGCCTTGTTCATTTGTTCTTTAGATGCCCAAGCAAAGTTTGCTCTGAATGTACTGAGAGGATGTATCACATCTTTCATACCATTAATTTCAACATTGATAGGAATCATCACAAGCATTTCCCTTCAAGCTTTTGATTAGATTGTTATTAATACTATAGCCCCAGTTATGCTGCACACAGACTGAGTATGCTCTCACATGTGTATTTGACAAGTTCTTTGGAGATTACTGGCACTGGTGCAGTTTCTGAAGTCCTCTTGCTATTTGCTGCATAGCACTCTTGTCATAGCCATTTTAGAGGTTTCAGCCTCCTGCTCCATGAATCCTGTATGTCCACTGAGAAGCACAGCTGGAATCTGCATCTCTGTATGAAGGTGTCTGCCCCTGTTTATGCTTGACTAAATATTTGGCTGAATTTAGTATCAAAAAAAGTACACTTCAATAGGAAGAAGTATGTTCATAGAAGTACTAACTTTCATGTATTAGTCTCAGTCAAAACATGTCAGGTTACAATGCCACCAGCCATCAATTGTGGGGGCATCTGCTGCGGCCACAAGTTGCTTCTAGTTGCAAGTCTGAGAGAAAGGGCAAGCCAAGTGCTCTGGGCCCGAGTCTGGGGGTTGGACAGTTTGGGACCTTTCTAACAACCCATTTGGTGAGCTCTGCCAATGCTTCCAGAATTCCTGGCAAGGGATTTGTTCCATTTTCTATCTTTAATACATAACTACAATAGGTCAATGCAACTCAAAAAAGATTCAATAACTGTGTTCACATAACAAGCTACAGAGCTGCCTCATAAACAACGTCAGAACATCACTTTTCCACTTTTTCAACGTGTTTTGCTGCTGCCCATTGACCCTGGCAAAGACAGGACTGTGTCTTTGAAGTGCTCTGCATGACTTCCCAGTGAGGGCTTCCTGCCGAGGTAGCCTTACCACATCTGCAGAGAAAGGAAGGAAGTGTTCTTGACTATGACTGCCTCTCAAAACCACAAAAAATATACATATCCAAAGCACAGATATTGTTCCTGTCAAACACTAACTTCCCTGTCAGTGCAGATGGCCACATGAGAAAGTCCACATGCAGCCCTGCAGCAATGCCAGTACAGCTCTGGTCCTCTATAAACTTCTCATCTAAGGAAAATGTACAGAGATTTGAAGCTAGGATCCTGCAGCAGGAACAGCAAGAAGCCAACCCAGATGATGCTTGGCACATTCTCTAATAGCAGTGAACTTCTCTTAATTCACACTCTCTTTTGCTCACATCTGCTCTCTGTCACACCTTTCTGTCTGCAGGGCATCATCAGAAATCACTAACACATCATGCCACAGCCCTGGTAAGTCCTCACAGTTCAGCACTTGACTAAATGTGGGAACACACGGGACTATTGAACACTTGCTCTCTGGGGTCATCCTAAGATTGAGACAACCTCCATCACTCTGCAGAGTACACACAGCAGGAACACTTCAGGACATGCCTGGCTGTTTCATGTGGCAGCTCTGCCCAAAGCAGAAGTATGCCTGGGCTGGACAGAGAGCATGGATGAGTGACAAGGTCCTGTTCCTCAAGTCCTTGATGCAGCCCCTGTCAAATGAAAGCTCAACCGTCATCATCTTGAGTTACAAAGGTTGGGTGCAGGGAATACTGGAGGACCAATGAGGTTATACATCTGAACTGTCCTTGTGCCAAGAGACAAACAAGAGGTAGAGAACACAAAAATGGACGGTACAAGGTCAATCAGGTTATCATTACATGCACTTAATACAAAACCCAAGAAATTGCTATGGAAACTGGAAAGCAACAAATATAAACATGGTCCAAGGAAAAGGTTTTTGGGCAACACAGCAGTAAATAACAGAACTCAATGCCTCAACGTATCACAGAATACAAGGTTCTTGCAGGATACAACCGTGCAGTTCATGGGACACATAAAATCACACAAAAATTTCAGGAAATGCTAAACTGAAGACATAACAGCTCGTAACAGCAGCTCACATGGAATGAAATGAGAAGATATTTCTTTTGAGGCCATCATCTCCTTCCCTCTGGCCATCTTCACTGCTTTGTGTCATGCTAAGACTTCCCAGGATAGTAGGTCATGCCTCTACTAACTTTCATTGCAGCCAGTCTTGGTGGGCTCAACTAGATAGAAGACACTGATACCCTGCACAGTACAAACATCAGGTGAATGAACAGCCTCTGCCCCAAAGAGCCTGTATCTCTTGTCTGTGTACACAGCAAGATACAGCCAGCAGGCACTGGCAGAGGAACAGAAGGAGCCAGTGACACCACAGTGGTGTCAGTACGTTCCAACAGTCAGTGCAAGGGCCTTTGGCATGGACACGACATGAGTCCCATGCAGGCTCACAGGGCACTAACAGACACTGACCTAACTCAAATCAAATCCCCACAGCTTCTGCAGCAAAACAGAATGAAAGATTGCAATACATCCTGGTAGGCCTCCGCTTGGCCCCAAGGAGACTTGCATAGGAAAAACAATATCACTAGAGTCATTGAGGCTTTGGGGCAGGGGCTAACAAGAGACAGCTGGCCCGGGAGAAAAATATCCTGATTTGGTGGCTCTTCACATCAGATCCCCTTTAAAGCCCTCTGGCAGTGTGAGAGGCAAGCTGCTCCATCAGCTTCCAGTATAGGAGGCCCTGCGGGAACAGCCATGGACCTGCAGGCACTAAGCAATTATTATCACTGGAGAAGGAGGCATCTGACACAAAAGTGTGGCAGCTGAATGACCCCCACATTCAACTCCCCAGCTGCTGCCTGCAGACCTTACATCTGTCCTGATGTTTCTACTGATCTGCCCCTGATAAGCTGCTCTCTGTGGACAGGCCTCCCCAGGCTGTCCTGGCCCAGCTTTAAGAAAAACAAGACCCTCCTCAGTATTCTCAGGGCCCAGCTACCGAGATGTTACAACAGCAGAGCTCTGCTGTGAGGCTCCTGCTCACAGGGGCACATGGAAGTCTCCAACTCTGAGTCAAGGCAGAGGAGAAGCCCACCTAAGAATTCATGTGTCATAACCTGCTTTCAGATATATCCTTGATTATCCTTGGTTTCACCTCTCTCCTCACTGCCTTTCTGCACTGGTGCATAGCACATATATCCTCAGACCCTGCTGTGAGAAGATCATTCAGATTCAAGAGGTCTTCAAGGGGCAGCAAGGCTATCTTAGCAACATGCCCACTCGTGCAGGAGGCTGGCAGCAAGAAAAAACTGGCAGTGACTTTCCAGAGAGGAGCTATAGCTCGAAACTGCTGACAGACCCCAGGCACTGGCTTGCTGCTGTCAGCAGAAGGGACAGACACGTCTTCATTGCCCCTGATCCCCCTCACCTGCTGCCAGCAGGGAAGGATGACCCACGTACCCTGCTCAAATATAGCCTGTCCCCAGGAGCAGCAGGACCCACAGACCTCTGCACAAACATGCCTTCTCTGTTAGGGGTCTGCTCCTTCTATGCCCTGGTTTCAGTATTCTGGTGCAGATTAAGCAAGGGATGAGCGGACATCAAAACTAGTCCTTCACTAGAGAAAGGGGTGGGGGTCTCTTGTCCCTAAGCTCTGAACACAAAAAGTGATTGTGGGAAACTAAAGGAAGCCTGAAACCAGCAATTTTATCTTAGAGATCAAATCTGTTACTGGGCTGAGTGAGTCTATTAAGCTGCCTTGATAAGCCCCTCACTTCCCTTTCCCCTTCATTAGGCTTTTTTATATCTGTGCTCCCTCCCTCCCCCTCCTCTCCGCAAGCTGTCAGGGTAAACAGCAGATTTTTGGTCCCAAAAGTTGTCCTCTGTTTGACTGTTTCTTGTGCTGACTGCACACAGGTTTATATAGGGACCAGGCTGCCCCTCTGTCATTCTCTCCTCTCCCTCCAATCCCCCCAAACACAACAGCACTCTCTGTCACAACCACAGGCACTTGGATATAGGGCTGCTCGCCCCAATTCCACTGACCTTTTTCTTCCGGTCCCGAGAACGGTTCCTGCGCTTGCGATTGGATTCTTCCTTCTCCTTCTGCTCCTGCAAAGCCTGAGCCTCAATATCTTTGATTTTCTTCAGCTGCTTAGCTGCTTGAGCCATGGCTGGTCAGACTGCAGTCCCCTCCAGAGCTCACACCTGCACTTTCTGTGCAGCACCCTCCGATTCCTGGCCGAGGAAGTACGTTCCACTCACTCAAATGCTGTCGACCCAGATGAGTGTGAAAGCAGTAATGAGAGGAAAATTGAAAGCAGTCAGTAAGCCCCAAAGGACAGCCAGTGTCTCCAGGTAGTTGCTAGATGCAGTCTAGGACACCTTTATAAACCATTAATAATCCCAAGTCCAGCTGTTCCAGAGGTTCTATGCACCACTGTAGCAGCCCCTGACTGCACTGGCACATCATGCAGAAGCCTTCTTGTGGGACAGGACACTGGATTGGTGCTGTGCTCTCTCCCTCACTGTTTCTCCTGCAGTATGAGAAGAGATGCAGGCAGTCAGCCACAGGAAGGAAAATAACTCCCAGGAATTAATGCATGATGACAATAGAGAAGCAGTGAAAAAGGAGGCTGATGCATTTCATCCGACTCCTGAGTTCTCTGTAGCAATGCCTAAAGAACAGTAACCTGCATATATTCAGTCAGGGGCTTTACCACTGCAGTGCTGCTGAGGCAGGCACATATTCCAGTCTCTCCAATTTTCTTCCTCACAGTCAGTCTCTGTGCAGCAGCCGCATCACTCACTCTCTGGGTTACGATTCCATGTTCTTTCAAAGGGAGCAGTAGGGAATGGCTGCATCGGTTAGCAGGCAGGCAGCATCTCTGCTCAGAAAACAGCCGATACTGCAAGGGATGTGCCAAGTACTGGAGCAAAGTGCAGCTTAGCAGCATCCTTTCCTCCTCGCATCTCTCCGCTGAGTGAGCAGCAAGAGGAGGGGAGGGATCTTAGCGGTGAATAGGAGACAGAAATGAAGGGTTCAGTCTGTTCTTTACACAGCAGCAGCGAAGTAAACCCAAGCTACCAGCTCCTGCCCACCCCGGCATCAGCAGAGCTCAAATCCTCTCTGAGGGTACCTAGGCAAGACTCCCAGAGTCAGCCATCTCTTCTCCACACACAGCCCTACGTTTCACCTGCAGCTGTCTTCCAAAAGCACAAACAATTCCGTGTTGGAACCCAGGGGTGAGGCCTGGAGGAGTGACTTTGGTTCCTGCACACAGCACCAGTGTGTAAGGGGGCCAGGATAAAACTGGGATGGGGTTTTCAGGGTGGGCTCTTCAGTGGGGACCACACCATCACCTGCAGCAAAGTGCACTTATCTGTTCAGACACTTCTGAGCAGCCCTGCTTTTTATCAGCTCAATTCTTGTCCCATGGAAAAAACATTGCCTAGGTGCAAACCCATGGGCAAAGCACCCATGGGAAAACTATCTGCACAGGTGGAAGCTCTGCAAATGCCGCACTTTTCTGGAACCGCGTCCCCAGATTCTAGGCAGTAATGGTCCCTTTGTGTTAAAAGATGGCAAAGCAGGGATTAATGTCAATTTCTCAGCAACTACCTGACAATCACAGATTATTTAGGCTGGCAAGAAGCTGAGGTGCAAACTTAATTGTACAGACACTGTAGGTCACTTTTTTTCTAGGGTAAGTTTTGCATTTTTTTCCCTATGTATCTTTTCCCTTTGAAGTTCCCCCAGTTCTGTTGCTTCACCCATAGACAAAGGAGTGTGCTAAAATCTGGAAAAAAGACTGGCACATCATACAGTTTTTAAAGAATATGATGACTAATAATATAGAGAATGTCCTGATAAAATATGAAGAATAAGAAATGATAATATTTGACAATGTGTTTCCTAGTACAGGTTTAGTTTTGTGTATTTTATCCATGTCGATAAATAATACACTCAAGTCTAGATAGAGCTGCACATCTTTTTATAGCAATGTTCTGTCAATGCACATAAAAAAAAAACCCACAAAATTAAACAGAAGCTGCAGTTAAAGCGCTCCCCAGAAGGGGTCTGGGAGCACAACAGAACCATCACCCTAACTGAGCCTCTTCCACAACAGTCTTTTGCAGGCCATATGGGGCTGAAGAAACATTACCTTTGTTCAACAACAGGCACACAGGAGGCAGTTGTCAAAATTAACCATAACACACTGGGAGTACCTCACTTCTTGACTTTGCATTCTAAATCAGCTCTCTGCAATTCTTTCTATGGGGTTTCCTGATTTTTCAAAACAGGGAACTCAGGTATGACACCACGTTCTGCTACATGCAACAGCCTCATTTCCCACCAGGTGCCTCCTGCCAGTCTGGGCATCAACTGCTCAGTGCCAGGGGCCACCTGCAGCAAGGCCAGCAAGGAGGTCTCAGCCTTTGCTCGACTCCTGCCTTCCAGGTTCCAAGGTTTAAGCAGGGTCAGACCTCAGCATCCAGGCGCACTCCGTGCCAAGGCCTGCACACTGACACGCAAGGGATGGCTGTGCTGCACTCCAGGCTTTGGCACAGGCGTTCTTCTTCCCCCGATGTCAAGAAAGAGCGCAGCAGACACCGCGCCGCGCCATCAGCGGGAACAGCCGCGCTTTGCCCGCCTGCAGCAGGACACAGCTCCCACCTCTTAACTCCTCACAATCCACAGCAGAGTGAGAGCATGGGGCAGGAGCAGGTAAATAAGCTGGAACTGCTGAATGAAATGCTGAGGCTAGTCAGGCTTTGCATGCTCACAGCTTCGGAGGACAGTGTGGGCATGCAGTTGAGATGCCTCAGCTGCTAAAAAGCAAAATTCCTAAATTTGCTCTGGGAACAAGGAGCAGAGCCCACCAGCTCTGGGCACTTCAACCACTTTGTTGAGCCTAGGAGTCTCTTGGAAAGCTTTTTATTTTGTCATTGCTGCTTTTAACCTGCTAACCTATTTGCTGGCTTATGCATCAGGCACTGTGTTCTTTCTTTTTCTGTACAGTGAGAAGCATGTGAAGGGGAATATGTGAGACCTGTTCCTCTTTTCCAGGCAGCCTTATGCTTGCTGGTAACCTGGTGGTTACCAGGTGCTCCTTTGTTTGGAGCACCTGGTAACCACCTGCTTACCAGGTGCTCCAAACAAAGGGCTGGAATAAAAAGCAGCAGCATTAAAGAATAGGGACACTTAATGAACTCAGAGAGTAGAGTTTTAAAAGCCATCTAAGAAAAAAGTTACAAAAAACAGCCTGGAATGTAAGGAACTGTAGGTCTCAGAAGAACTCAATTTTACAAGTGCTTTGAGTGACCATAGGAGGCACTTTCTGGAGGAGGCACAAGTGTCATTAACATGGGTGTACCTAGTTGCCAAATCAAAGAAAGCCTCATGCCATTGGCAGGCTATTCTTCAAGAGCAGACTCTAACTAGTTGGGTGGCCATTCTTGGAGTCTGGATATGCTTAGGCATAGCTAGCCTAAAGTTCTTCAAAATTGCCTGCAGGCTTATACCTGATAAAGCCTCCAGACATGTTTACGTGGATGTTTGGCTTCCATTCTGTTTAATGCACAATGAGGCACTCATTTGAACAAAAATAATGAAAATATTCTAATGATTCTACAAAGAAGCACAAACTGCATATAGTGATGCTTGAAGGAATCTCCCACATACTAGCAGGTAGCCAGTTCAGAAGACAGCTCTGTATCAACACAGAATTGCATTAGGATTGTATGCCCTTTGCTTTAGTTGACCTCACTGGAGTAGGGGTTGGAGCAAATGACTGCCAGATGTTCTTCCAACCTCACTCATTCTGCAATTCTGTGATACATGAAGAGACTGCACACGATAGCAGAGAAACTCTAGACTGAAAGAAACTTGATAATGGAGCACAGAAAATTGTAACTGATACAGAGGACACACAAAGTGAAAAAAGTCATTTTACACACAAAGGAGAATCAGAGACATCATATTTAAAATAACAAAAAAAAAACCCCTTCATAATCTTTCTACTCATAAAATGAAATGTGGAATCCGCACCTATGGAATGCTGTGAAAACAAAAAAATACATGAGGTAGATAAATTTGGGAAGGATAGGTCCACCACAGGCTACTGAACATGATGGAACTACAAGGAAAGACTGAGACAACTGGGTTTGTTCAGCCTGGAAAAAAGAAGCTTCAGGGGTGACTCAATTGCAGTCTTCCAGTACCTGAAGGGAGTCTACAAGAAAGATGGAGAAGTTTTACAGAGAATGTAGTGACAGGACAAGGGGGAATGACTTCTCACTGACAGAGATCACATATGAGAATAAAATTCTTTCCTGTGAAGGTGGTGAGGTACTGTCATGGGTTGCCCAGAGAATTTGTGGTTGCCCCATCCCTGGAAGTGATCAAGGGCAAGCCAGAAGGCCAGGCCAGAAGGAGCTCAGAGCAACCTGTCTTAGTGGAAGGTGTCCCTGTACATAGTAGAGGGTTGGAATTGGATGATCTTTGAGGTCCCTTCCAATCCAAACTATACTATGCCTCTATGATTCTATGATTTCAGTTTAGACCCAGACTCCTTCTCTAGAGGCCCTGAAAGCACAGGCTCATGAGAATACTGGAAAGGGGTGCTGAAGGGAAAATGAGATGCAAAGAACTTTTCAAAATACTGTTCCTGGCCATAGCATTGATCCTAAACCCCTGTCCCTGTGGCCTGGTGCATTACTGTAAAACTAATCATGATTTGGAAAACCACTAGACATATGAATTGAAAAATACCACTAAGTCCCTGCCTTCCCACAAAGCAGAGCAGAGAATTAGCTAGCAAGACTTCAGACAGTCCCAGGTTCAGACTTGATCTGTAAATCAGAGGGATTATTGATCTAATGTACTTCAGGTATAGCCTGAAAGACATCAAAAGCATCATCTGCCATGCTTTTGGAAGGTGAACTTGAGTAGATGAATAGCTTTTACCAGTGCAGCTGCAAGAGATACTTGCACTTTTCTAGGGCTAGAAATGTTTCCCTGTTCAAACTCATTTTCCTTATCACCTTACCTAGAGCAATATTGCATTCTTCAGACCCTGACTATAACACAATTATGTGCAGCTGTACATAAGCTGTCAGAGCTTCTAGACAGTGCTACCCTATAACATCACAATTCCCTTTTCTATCTTCCTCCTGAACCAACTTTGCTGCTTGGACTTTCTGAGCCCTGTGCAGAATCTTTGATGAAGGTTCTCATGGACAGCAATCAGGTTTCCAAACAGATCAAAGTGCCTTTCTCACAGCTGGATAGACAGAGATGATCAAGGGTGTCTGCAATGGCCTCTAAAGACACTGTTTTTTTTTCAGTGCTTTCCTCTGTCCCCAGCCTTTCAGCCATCACCTGCTGACCCCTTGCTGTATATACTCAGGCAGTTCTGATCACTTTCTGCAGACCAACTTCTGTGATTTGCTTTGGTCTCAAACACATGCTCACTAACACAATGCAAAGGAGGACAAGGACACTCCTAAAGTAACTGCAGTCTCGCCTACTTCAGACTGCAGAAGATTTTTACCAGAAGGGAACACACAGCAACTTGAACCTGCTCCCCTGGAGAATAGCTCCTTCCACCTGGGCTGACTGAAGCCCTGGTCCAGGATATCAGCTGACCAGTTAAAATTCAGTTCTTCCTATGTGACACCCTTTTACCTTTCCCCCAAGATATCAGAGAGGATTTCATCCCTACCAAATTCTAGGTTCAGAGCTGTTGTCTTGGTACCTCCCTAGCTGCTAGGATTTGAACTGATTCTTAGCTCTCTGATGGGGGGAAGCAGCATGCCAACTGAATGGTCTTTGGTACTAGTGGTAGCTGTTTTTCAAACATCTGTCTAAAATTTTGACAGCATGATTTAAAAGCCAAGTTAACTGGACTTGGTACCTCTGCCATACACATAAGATTGTCCTGAGCAGGAGCTTAGGCTTATTCTCAGTTAGGAAGCATTTGGCCTGTAACTGATACCAAGCTTCTATGTGCTGTCAGTGTATGGTTGGTAAAAAAGGGACCCTGGAGATCTGCTGCTCATAAACAAAAGTTTATTGTCTTCACCATTCATACAGGACTCAGGACAGGAGAAGTAGGAAACGGCCTTAGCCGTTTCACTTAACTCACCCCATAATTTTATTTTGTCCAACAGTGATTTTTTTCTTCTTTGGAGGAGTTGTTTGGGAAGTATCTGGAATTGCAGATCATCTTTTGCTGCTGCTTGTTCCTATTGGGTAAAATGGGGAGAGAGAATGACAGAGTTTCAGTAAACAGACTTGCTCCTTTAGCTGAAAGGTACCATGTGCATACATTAGCCAACATGTTAGTAGAATTTTTTCAATAATTTTAATTAATTATTTGTCACACAGCACCATATTTATCACTTTTTCATTGAAAACTTTTTCATTATTTTTACTATGATAATTCTCTTACCTCAATCACATACTGGGATTCTACTATGTGACACAAATGGCAAACATACTGACAACAGTCACTATCTAGAGTTCACAGGGCAAAGTATTTGGCAAGGGAGAACAAACAAATACTGACAGAGGAACCCTTAGGAAAATTATGACACAAAATGAACAAGGTCATTATGTGCCAGTTCCACATACAGAGCTGTCCAATAGAATAGAACCTCCCATAAAGAAGGAAGCACGGAAACAAATTCCTGATTCCCTCTGCAAGGTAGTGCAGCTGTTTCAAGAGACTGAGCATGTAGCTGGAGTCCTGCCTTGCTCTAGATGAAAAATCAATGTTTGGTGAAGTTGCTGAGATTCTCTGTATTTGGGGCAAAAGAATTTTACATTCAAAGCTCAACTTCAGACATCTATTTTTAGGTAAATTATTCTGGCTGACAAGCTGTGAAGATAAAAGATGCTGTAGGCCTCACCTCAGCTGCTGTAAACTTGGTCTCAGTCAAATCTGCATTCCTCTATTACTTGCAGAGATCTTGCAGAGATTGGATCTCAGCAAGGAGCTTTTTCCCTGAGCTAATTAAGATGGTTCAGTTCTTTTTATCTTTTTCTGAATTATCTCACTGATGAGCTTTCAGAACTGCCGTAACCCTTTAAGATCATTCTCCTTTCAGTTAGCTTCTTTCAGGAATCACAAATCTAGTCTCCCATACAGTAGTTTGTTTTGCTGTGGGTTGCATTCAAACTGTTCCCTGCATATTGAGAGCTGGAAGCAGACATTTTGGTTCACCTATCAACTAATTTAGAGCAAACCTGACAGTGTTGAACAGAACAACTCTCCCCATGTCCACAGTATGATACCTGGCCGTGGCACTGCAGCACCTGCAAGGAGCAGCTGTTCACACCGTGCTCTGTGGTACCAAAGGTTCTTGCTCTTCAAGACAGACAGATTTCAAACCTGTTTTGGCTTGGCAACTCTCTCAAAAGGAAAAAAAACCAACAAAAAACCCCAGTGACACCCCCCCCCCCTCCCCATTTAGTCATTCTCCAATGGTAGGATTTGATAGTTTGTTGGACAAGATTCTAAAAAAGAGGTCATGTTGTTCATGGCGCCCAAGAGTGGTTGTCATCAAGTTAGCCCACACAAACTGAGGCTGGACTGTTATTTTTTAATTAACAACCAGTTAAAAGTGCAGCCTATTTGATCAAATAATGCTTTTTATATACAGCTTGACTTCTTGAACACAACCATGTGACAGCACATCTGTGGAAAAGACTTTGGAAGGTTCTTGTGGCCACCGGTTCTTTATATGGCTTGGGCGAGTCCTTGGACCACAGGAGGCTGAGGCAGTGGTTCTTTTGTCATGGGGAAACTCCAGCATCCATCACACACGCTGGAACGGTGCTTCCCTCTAGCGTTGTTAGAGCTCTGAGCTTGTGGAGAATGTGCAGCAACACAACGAGATGGCACCCCCAGGATCCAATTGTGCCTTAAAGCTGCAGGGCAAACCTTGCTGGGTAAAATGTCTCCTCCTCCTATTCGAGATTCTCATTACAGATGAAAGAGCAGCTGAAGGGGGTGGGGGAAACTTCAAACACACACTGCCAGTTTTAAAGGACACGAGTCAGAATTACAAACTGAAGCTGATAAAAACCAGGACCACACTTGGTTTTGGCCAGCCTTGGCCAGAGAGAAATTTGAAGATGGTGATGTCTGGAAAAGCTTCAAGTTTGTTCTTCTTGATTTTTCTCTAATTAGAAATTCTAGATAAAAATTAACATGAGTGAATTAAGGCCCACAGGGAATCACACTCCCAGGACCAAGTATCAGGGACAGCATTCACCACTCAAATGGAAGAAAAAAAATTTACACGCACAACTGACATCCAAAATGGCTCAACATAATTTATTTTTTTTATGTTAAAATGTACAGAGTTCTTTTGAAAGTACTTGCTAGAAAGGGGAAAAAAAAGTGATATTACATACAAGGAGAGGAAGGGAGACCATCCAGCCAGGAGCGTATGACATGGAGAATTACAAAGGCATCTAGGCACCCCCTTCCCCTTAGCTTACAAGTCACCATGAACAAAGTACAAAGAGGTTACAAAACAGGAAAAGCAAATATAAACAGACAGGAATAGACTCAGCTTCATTTGTACATGCGGCTTTTAGAGGCATCTGGAGCTCCTATTCACACACTCTAGAGATCTCTTTAAAGAGAATTTTATCTTTCTTAAAATAGTTTTTAATATTCTACAACAAAGATAAAAAATTTTAAAGATGGAATGAAATGAAAAAGCTCTTATTTTTAAAAGGCATCGAAGTCACTAACAGTGAGTTTTTTTAATTTCTTTTAGAAGATTACCCAAGTTATCTTGCTAAAAATACATTTTTTTTTTTTAAACAGAAGTGAAAAAATGGTAGGTACCAATATTACTGCGTTGGATAATTTCTTTTTATATATAGAAAAGAACTTTTTTTTTTTCTACAATAGTTCTACAGTCACAAAGGTTTGTGGAAAAGGGAGCTGCCCAATTGATAAAAAAACCTATACAAAACCAAACCAAACATAAAGGCAAACAAACTAAATTCATGGCCCTCATTTCAACAGCTTCTCCTCCTGTCTCAGACCCACCCCCACCCCCAGGAAGCAGCGACACAGCTGAAGATCTAAGAGAGGGCAGCACAGTGCGCTTTCTACATGGGTTATTTGGAAGTGGAATAGTATATACAGAGAAATGGGGTCCTACACAGCCTTGTACATGCTCAAAACTAAACAGAAATAAAAAGTGGAAGTCCTTTGAATTCTGCCTTTTATGGTTAGCAGTTACTGAAGGAAAGTCCATTTTAGTGCATCTGAAGAAACCCCAAATTTTAGATTCTTTTGGTTTAAAAACAAAAGGGATTAGACTTATTAATGTGTCTGCATTTCTACTTCATATACAATAAAAAAAACCTTTACATTAAAGGGTTGTCCCTTTTTGTATTGGGTGACATGCCAGCAGTGTAGCCAAAATTAATGTAAATTGGATTTTGCAGTAATAAACAGCAAAATCCTGCCGCCTAGATCCTGCTACGGTGTTGGGACGGTTTCACTGCTGTATAAGAGGCCGATTCCCTTCTTTTCCCACACTAGATCAAATGTGTGGCTATTCCTACAAAATGGATATCAAACACAGTAAGAGAATCAGGAAAAACATCATTGACCCCCAGATAAGCGGCACATTCAGCGACTTCCAACCCCAGACCAGGAATGGAAGAGTGACAAGGACACCACAGGGTTCTCATCCCAGTCACCAAATGCACACTTTTTTCTTCCAGCATTTCCCAAGCCAAGAGATTAACTGGAAACAGCTGCTTCTGAGCTCAGTCTGACACAAAGGCTCAGAACCAAAACCCTCAGTATTTCCAAGTACATACTAAAGGAGTTTGGGATCTCAGAGCTGTGGCTGACTCGCAGGTCACCAGAAGAGCCTGTAACCATTTTCTTGTCCTAACAGACCATTACCCACCCTGTCCTCTTCACAACTGCCAAAGGGCTACAGTACAAGTTCTCTCTTGAGATGCTTCCAGCAGTTCAATGACAGAACGTGTGTGCATGCATGCACATGTGTGTTCATGTGCATGACTGGGCGGTGAATGGGATAATTTAAAAGTTACATTATATTTTCAGCATAAAACATACAATTTCAATTAACTCATCTACAAAAACATCAATGTGAATGGTTTATTGTTTACACCTAACTCCAAATTTTACTGAGGGTAAGGGAGTCAAGGAAAATTAAAGATTTTTCCTGACTTGCAGAAATAAAGATCTTCATTTATCCTCTGTGTCCCCTTCCAAATCTCCCAATAAGTGCCTCCTGCTAGAAGTAGGAAATGTTAGGTGGGGTTTTTGGGGAAGGGTTGCTATTCTTTGAGATGTCAAACATTTTACATGGCTGCAGCACTAGAAACTGCATACAGAGGGGCACAGGGGAGGGAAAAGGACGTATATTGAAAAAAAATTTAGGAAGATGATTTCACATTACACATAGTCTGTCCACTTTGTCAGCAAAGTAAGGCTCTTTTTAAATTATAAGAAGATTTTGTGCATGTTTCCCCTCTAAAAAACATCTGTAAGTGATTTTAGTTGTAAAATGTTTGACGATTGTGAAGAAAAAAAAAAAACACAAACGAAAATTAATTAAAAAAAAAAAAAAAAAGACCAGGCTTCCTAAAAATTAAAATAAACCAAAGAAAATCCCTCTAAAGCTACAGCAATATTTTAACTGGAAAAAGGTCCATTTTCTCTGGTTCGTCAGTATAAAAGGTTCCTTTATTTATATTTATTTCAGTTTTTAGGATGCAAGTTGATCTTGCTCATCTTCTCATGTATGGTCCATTAAGAGACTGCTTGGGCACCCCAGCAGCATTCATATAGCTGTGATGGGAGGGGCCAGTGTACATCATGTTTCCATGAGGATTTGGCTGCATAGGCTGCTGGGTATAGGCCTGGCTCCCCATCATTCCCATCTGCATCTGCATAGGATACTGTGCTGTCTGATTCATGTAGGCAGGGTTACTATGGTAACTGCTGTTCATCATGGGCTGTGTCATTCTGTAGCTGTTCATGGCATTCAGGGTGTTCATATTCATGGAGTTCACGTTGTATGGGGCAGTTGGCATCAGGTTGACTCCCATGTTCATGCCCCGCTGCACAGCCAAGGTCCGAGGCCCAGCCTGCATGGCGACGGCGGGGGGACTGCGGCCATACAGCTGCTGCTGGTGTGCACTTGCTGAGGGCAGGGGGGCCGATTTGGAGCGGATGGAAATGTGCCCCTTGACTGGCATCTGCCCCTGCAGCCTCTGGGTATGAGGAATACCAATATTGGTAGCAGACATATTACACTGAAGCAGAGGTGATGTGAGGTTCATGGTGGTGGATGCCAGGTTTGGAGGGGGTGTCATAGTGGCTTGTGCTTGTGGGGTGCCAGCCAGGGGGTGAGAGGGAGCCAGCTGAGCCAGCCCTGTGTTGGAAAGAGAAACGCTGGTTGCATAGGAAGTCACAGCAGGAGAATGGCTATAAGGCATGGCATGAGGGTCCATAATGGTGTTTGTCAGCTGCTGCAACTTGGCTAAACTGAATGTGGCTGATGGTTGTGAATAGCTCCCAGCACCAAAATCCCCTGGAATCCTCTCATAGATACTTATGTTACCAGTGCTGCCTGATTCTGGTATTTCCATGATCATAGGTGCTGGGGTGAAGCTGTTGTTCATGCTACACTGAGATAATGGAGGCTGCTGCTGGGGTGGAGGTGGGGGCTGTGGCTGCTGGGACTGAGGCTGCTGCTGTTGTGGCTGTGTTGTTGGTTGCTGGTTACTTGGGGGCCTTTCTACTACACAGCTCTGGGGTGACTTGATATTACAATTTGCCGCAGGCTGGACACTGTTTTGCTGCATCATGCTGCAACTGCTGCCAATGTTTGCCATTTGCTGAGTGACAACACAACTGTTCTGAGTGAGGCTGCTGGAAGAAGACAGTCCTCCATATGAACAGCTGCTCTGGGAAGAGTTATTTCCACAAATGCTGCCTCCCATAGTGGAGTCATAGCTGCTGGGGTTTTCATAATTCTCTGTAGTGCTCTCAATGCTGCCAAGGTCACTGAAGCCACTATCCACCACCTGCTGAGAGTGGTCCGATACTGAAGGCACATCCATCATGGGGCTGGTCTCCATGTTCTGCATAGAGGGTGCGGACAGGGATCCTTGTTCAGGACTTATCTGTGTGTAACTGCTCTCCAGAGCAGGCACATTTGGGCTGCTGACAGACCGCACAGACTGGCTGGGATGGGACTGAACAGAGGATATTGGACTGTTGTGTTCTGAGGCCTGGCAATCTTCAACCATTGATATCTGAGGATCCTCCTCAGTCTGGGTATAACTCTGCAAAGTCTGACAAGCTGCAAGAGTTTCTTCACAGTCCTGGTAAGCTACATCATGCTCATTGCTTTCCTCCTGTGTCAAGGACTGTACTGCTTGAACAGTTTCAAGATCTAGTTCACTATGAGGAATCTCCTCTTCCTTTAATTCAATTAATCCCTCTTTATTACTTTGCTCTTCTTCGTGATCATCTTCAGACCCAGGGACATGCTCTGAGCCCACCGATGTCTCATTGGAAGCCTGCTCTTCCTCAGAATCTGCCTCTGCTTCATCTTTTTCTTTTGTATCTTCTCTACTGCTTGGAATGCTTGTTTCTAAAAAACATTCTTGCACCTGAGGCTCCTCCTTCACCCCTTCTTTAACAGGCTGTTCCTCCAATTCTTTTTTCTTCAAAGACTCTGGATGACCATCATCTTCATCATCAGCATCATGATCTTCATTTTGATTTGTCACTACTGCAACTTCCTCTTCTTCCTCATGGTCATGGTCAGGTTCATCTAATTCTTGTTGCTCTTCTTCTGATTGCCTCTGCTCTTCTAAAATCCGTGGCTTCTCCTCTACTTCCTCTTCTATCTCAGGCTCTTTTACTTCTGGCACCAGACTGCTGTTGCTGTCTACAGGAGAAACTGCTCTTACTTCACTGCTGGCTATATCTTCCTCTTCTCCCTCTCCTACCTCTTCTGCTTCCATATTCACATCTTCCTCTTTCCTTTCTTCAGTGAGAGGCAGGTCTTTCTGCTCAACACATTCTTCTTTATCTGAAATTTTGGCCTTACGCCCTGGTTTTGAATTAGATACCACTTCATCAGCTATGTCATCTTGAACTGAAAGTGGCACCTCTTCCCGGTTCAGTTTCAAACCTGGTTTTCGACCAGGTCTTTTCTTCCAGTGGACTGGTTTTCGACTTTTCCCTTTTGGCCATCCCTTCTTCTTTTTCATAGGTGTGGAAGTATCTGGCTCAAGTGAAGAATCTTTTCCTTCACTATTCCTCAGCATAGATAACGGTTTCAAGGGTCCATTACCTGAAAATACAAATTGAAAGACACTGTTTAAACATTTTTATTTGACCTAAGCAATCACGGAAGCCTTCCCAAGCATGCCCAACATGTTTATCAACTTTAATGTTAACTTAGAAATTTATTGGAATTTATTTATTAGCTTAGAAATATTAGATTAGAAGGATCAAGGTCTGCTCATTAGCAGCATGTTGCACATTACATTTTCTAATAACATCAATGTTTTCAAGATTTTCCATGTTCAAAGTTCTGAGCCTTTAACACACAATTCAAAGTAAGCTCTAAGCTATATAATGAAGTCCTGAAAAGACAAATTTTATTTATTCACAAATGAATGTGGTGCAGCATACAGGAGCATATGAAGTTGCAATAAAATTATGTTTCCTTTTAGATCTGTGCATCTGCTTAAGAAACGAAGTATTTTCACTTTTTTTCATAGCCTTATGCTTTTTAATGCTAATAGAAATACACCGCTGCCTGGATTTGGCTAGCAATTTTTTAATTGAAGAAAGCATTAACAGGAATCTGAATTTCTCTTTAATCTTTTATTTGATGAAGCAAGATTTGCATTTCAGTGACTTTCCAAACACTCAAATAGGTTCAGAGCTTATATAGCCAGAAAGGAATGTGATAGCTTACTGAGAACTTACAGAATAGTATAAGGCATTCCCTGAATTAATTTTGGTTTGAACCTGTCAATTAGGACAGTCAGTGCCATTTTATACGACTGTAAAAAGCTGAGTTAGTCTTGCCATTTGCTCAGGAAGGCATTTATTTTAAATAATTCCCTCCAGTGATAAGCATTGTGAAGAAATTCTGGGTATTAAAAAATGAATAGAGAATTAAAAAATCAGCAACTCCTTATGTCATCCAAAAGTAAGTATTTCTAATGTGCACAAAGGAAAGAAAGGATCTGTCACAGTCAGACAGCCTGTTGTTGTACAGGAAGAAGGTAACTTTATTTTCATAATATTTATTAAAGCATTAACACTTAAACCCTTAGAAATAAAACCCACCTCTTAAAAGAGCCCACCACTATTTCTCTTCCCTGACTTCCACATTTCGTATCTACTACAGAAAATTAGATTTGCCACATTGTGATAGACTGGCATTTAAGAAAAAATAGGAAACATCTAAGGAAGTTAAGGCTGCTGGAGGCTGATGGGAGTTTTTTCTCATGGCCAATAACTCGACATTCCTGAGAATTGACAGTTGTTTTGACCATTGAAGAGTGAGATCAACCTGTGAACACCACCTTAAGACCTAATTCTCCCTCTCTTTGGTTTCCAGGTTTGAAAGGTAACAGAGCTCCAGCTGGCTCCCGTCCCCTACCCAGGCCATGCGGCCCAGGCAGGGGGGCTGGGCTGGGCCTGCTGCAGCTCCCGGGCAGGGGATGGAGCCTGCGGGGCTTCCCCTGGCCCCC
>NC_031790.1:4160280-4192132 GCF_001522545.3 Parus major
CTTCCCCTGGCCCCCCGGGCTGGGCTGGGCCTGCTGCAGCTCCCGGGAAGCCTCCGGGGTGGCTGAAGCTTTTCCCAGGGGTGTCCCCGGTTCTAAGCACAGCTGAGCTGAAACCCGGCATCACGAATACCTGCTGCGGCTTGAGCCAGATTTTAACCCTTTCACTACCCAGATGAGATTTGCAGATTAATCCTTTTTCCAGAGAAAGGGGAAGAGAGAGAGAGTGAACAACATGTAAAGAAACAACACAAACTATCAAAGCCAGTGAGGAAAGCAATTAAGCCTCAGATGAGAAGAGAACAAGGAGATGCACTAATAAACTGAAATATTCTTTTGTTAAAACTATGGAGACGGACAATAATGTTCTGAAAAAACTCCTTTAATTCATGAAAGAGTATTTTGGGGGGAAGGGAGTATTTCAAAGTGTGGATCCAAGCAGAAGTAGTTAAATAATAGAGCTGAGCAAATGGTGAAGTAGTTGTGATCCTATGAGATGCTGGAACAGAAAAAAAAAGTGAGAGATGTTGAAGATTTGTGGCCCTTAAGAGACAAAGAGAAAACTTATGTTTCCAGAGATGATTACAGAGACAGATGAAGAGAACTTTTGCCTTTGAATAACACATTCTTAAAATGACACCCCTTGAACCATGGCCCATGAACACACCTCAGAGTGGTGTGAAATGGGAGGAAAGGACTGATGGCAGAGTTTTCCTGGCAGCTGGCATCAGAGAAATAGAAAGCCATGGGAAAATGGTTTTCTTGTGAAAAACTCCATAGATTGACAAAAGAGAACTTCTTTTTCTCCACAAAGACTGATGAAAAGACTATAGCAAAGCTGGAACTGTTTTCACCACCAGGTTTTGTCTCTAGGTTGTCAATTAAACAAGGGTTGGGTGGTGGGGAAAAAGGGTTTCTGGAGGTTTTAGTCTGGTTTCTTATTTTTGTATTTTGTTAATAAACTTTCTTTATTATTTTTAAATTTTAAGTCTGTTTTGCCCTCCTCCTAATTCTTATCTCACAGCAAAAAATGAGTAAGTTTTCTAGTGATTTTTTAGCTAATGCTTTAAAACCACAACATTATTTGGTGCGTTGGCTGGGAAACGAAATTGGTGAATCTAAACTGCTACACACATTCACAGTAAAAATCACAAGTAGAACTAAGAAAAGCAAAGTAATACAGCTCAAGCTGTATTACCAAGCTTCATCTTCCCCTACACAACACTACTCAAATTGCTCAGATCTGGTAGACTATAGAGAAACAAACTTGGTTTTTGACACCACAGAACACCTTTTTCTTCCAGAATGCCTAACCCTTACTCAAAACTGGCCTCAAATCACCACCCTACACAATCCATTCTCACTGATGTCCTGCCAACAGTAAGAACCAATCCAAATTTTCATCATACACCCATTTAAGAAACTACAATGCTGCATTTCAGAGAAATCTTAAAACATTTTCAATGCACTGTGTCAGCTAGACATTAAGTTCTCAGCAGAAAAATCTGGCCCCCAGTCAGACAGTCAAGAAAAGGAAAAAAAAAAAAAAAAAAAAAATTACAAGCAAGTTTCTGTAGTGATGGGAAAATCTCAAAAAAAATTCTAAGATTCCTATAAACATTCCTACCTCATAGTTATGATTATAGTCTCAATCTGAACCATTTGTTAATTCACAACACTGCAACACTGTATTCTTGAATTGTCATAAGGCAGTGCTGTCCCTCTCACCCAGCCTAAATTTTTATCAAAATAAAAAGCCAGCTGCTTATGATGAACATGTTTACATAACTGACAACACACTGTATTTTCTCTAAAAACATTACAGTTTTAATATGTATATGCAAAGGCATCTACACTGAAAGCAAAAGCAGTCAACAGATACCCTGTGACGTCAGGAGCAGCAATATCCTAAAATAATATGGTTACTACTTTATTGCTTCAGAGGTTCCAACTGATTTGCAGAAGTTCAGGGGAAAAAAAGCAACAGAAGTGAGACAGGGGAGCAGAAAGCACTTAATGACAAATATTTATGAAGTAGGTGAGCCAGAAATTTGTCACTGTAGTATAAAATGGGTGCGAGTTAAAACAGTGGCTTTCCAAGCACCATTTTTAATTCCTGGGCACTTAAAGGACTATTTGTAGTCTGCAAAAGATGGTTAAAAATCATTGATTTTATAAAAGAGTATATTTTGAGTGGAATCACTAAAGGGGGATTCCACTGCATCTGCACCAGAAAACATTCAGAAGAGCACAAATGAAAAAGACTTAAAATAACTGGTCTAAAAGATCTGTCTCCAACTCCATAGTCTTATTAATGGTGCTGAAGTATCACAAAAATGTATTTAACAAGTAATCTAATCATAACAGAATTTAAAAAAACAATGATGTAAGATGACTGCACATGTATTCCCACCAAGCAAACTTAATGCTGTTTCCACATTTGTACTAAATCTCCATAGTTATATGCTGTAGTAAGGATTTAAGGATAACTTATGCTAAATAGATAGTAAACCTGGCTATTATCGTATTAATGCTTTTAGTATTAAAGTACTTTGAAAGTACTGATAACCACAGCCTAATTGAAAGTCATCAACTCATGAGGCAAAATTTTTTTCTGGTGAGATAATGGCACCATACTTGTTTTTCACACAGTTTTTCATTTTTATTTTGCTGACTGGCTTGCACTATGTAGCCCATCAAAAAAACAGAACATCTAATAGCAGTAAAGAAGATTGCTAATGGAGTATCTGAATGACAGCTGCATTTTCTGAATTGTCAGTGGACTCTGAGCAACCAGTCACAACCAAATTTTGTCTTATGAACTAAAGGTTCAGAGAACTTTAAGGAGATCTGAGAAGCTGAGAGGGTGAACATGCAATGTGATGAAGAAGACGATGTCAGAAGAGACAATTTAATATTTCCCTTTGTTATGGAAAACTGGGGGCTTGCCAGTTCATTTCTGTTTTATTTCTGTACGTGACTCTGCTGCATGGGTTTTTCCACAATCACAGATACCATTTCCATTAGGAAAGCTGAATCAAAAGGATAGCCTGGGATCAGGTCATTGCTAATAAGATGGCTAATATACGCACCACATTTTCATAAAACTAGGGAATGTCTAAGGTTAGTTTGACTGGTAATTTGTGCCTAACCTACATTTCAGCTGGAAGTTACAAGCCAAAGAAAGCAGTTGGTTCTGTAATGAGCTGTTATCATGCAATACAATCTATCAAACTTTCACCAGCGTACCACCATACATACCATTGTCATCAGACTCTTCCTCATCTCTGGACTTCCTCTTAGAAGAGGGTCTGTGCCTGAGTGTGTCCGGTTGGGCTAAGTGCCGAAAGTATCCGCTGGATGAAAGTTCACTCTCCTCCTCTTCATCCTCCTCCTCGTCCTCCTCCTCGTCCTCCTCCTCTTCCTCCTCAATTTCAAAAGTAGGCTCCAATCGAGGCATTGGTCGTTCAGAGTCTGAGTCCTCAAATGGTTCATCCAGCACTTCTGTGGTTTCTGAGATTGTTTCAGTGACAACGCTGCTGTTGTGGTGCTTACGCTTGCGGACCCGCCTCTTCCGATGAAGAATTGGTTTCTGAAAGTGGAAGGTGGGAAAAGAGAAGATATTTTAACACATGCAGTAGAAATGAAACACTAGATAAATACAAAACATGAAGAGCAAAGAGCTCCCTTCTAGAATCCAAAATTCACTAGAAAGTGCAATCTGGCACCTGCCACTAGATAGAATTTAAACAGCTGAAGCTGACAGCCTATCCATAACAGCTGGAACTTTAGACACACTACAACACAGATGTGAATAAATTAGAATAAGGTGCAAAAGTGATACAGAAGAGAACTTTTTAATGCAGTATCCCATGAGGAAAGCATTTGCTTAGACACATTGATAAAATTCACATCCCCACGGTAAATAATTTCAAAGACTTTACACTCCAATGCCGGTTGTTTAGCAACTGTGTTTTGCAAGCTTCTTTCATAAGCAGGACTGTATCTCTATTTTGCATGACTGAGAAAAATTTTAATAACTGCATTAGAAAAAAAATCAAAAGCACAAGATAGAGGCTAGAATCAAAAAACCCTCAAAACTCCTACCTGTGATTCACCAGAAACCACCAGAGAAGAAGAAGCCAGCAGGAAGTACCCTCCAGAGAGAGTTCTGGAGCAATGAACAAGTGTTCCCTATACACTTAATACAGACCTCGTGAACTGCTTTTTCCTTCAGAAAGCCCCAACATACTGACAAAACTGACTGGATAAGATAGTCAGAAAGACCAAGAAATAAGACACACACCTTTCGTTTCAATGTAGGCTTGGTGAGAACAGGGGGAGAGCTTGATCGAGGACTCACAGGCTCATCATCTTCCTCTTCACTACTCTCACTAAAACGCCTCAGAAGTGCCCTATCGCTATCACTGTAGCGCCGGGTTAATCTGTCACAATCCTCTGGGAATCTACATTTTGGTGGCTCTGTGTTCTTTTTCAACTGCCCCCTCCATCTTTCCACACCTTCACTGTGCTGCCGACGGGGAACTGCAGGTTTTTCACCTTTGCCATACTGTCCCTGGGAAGCTGCAGACTTTTCCTCATCTTCAGCATATCGGCCTCTCGAGGCTGGAGATTTCTCCTCACATGCACCACATCTTCCTTGCAAGGCCACTGACTTCTCCTCACAGTCACTGCAGCGGCCTCGTGAGGCTGCTGATTTTTCCTCACATTCATTACATCGTCCACTGGGAACTGCTGTTTTTTCCTCGATGGGCAATGCTGGCTCCTTCTCACAAAAGGGCTCATGAAGTTTTTTGCTCTTGCGGTTCCATCGACCTCTCCGTGATGGCTGACTGTTTGCAGGAAGACTATCCAGGGGAAAAATGTGCTTGTTTGGTCGTGCAGAATTGGCTGGAGCAACAATATCGGGCTTTTTTTCACTCTCTGTTGGCGAGTAAGGCTCTTGCTCTTTCCTCTCCCATGACACAGATTTTACCATCTGATTTAAATAAAAACAAATAGATTTCACACTTCCTATTTCAGCATAAATGTATATCCTGAATTTGATTCCATAAAAGTTTTTGAGCAAAAAGTCAAAAGTTTAGCAAAGCTGACTTTTAAAAATCTGGGATTAAAAAAAATATTTGACCTTTAAGAGATTTATGTAGTGCTACTTGCTACTCATTTTTTCGTAGGTGATAATATACCTCACTTAGCTTCCCAACAAGTCACTTCAGTCAGCCGTTCAGTGATGTGCCAGAAAGCTACCTTCCCCGTGCTACATTCAAACACAGTATTTGTGCAATTTTCAAGAAAAAAGTGAGAAAAACTTGAAGCTATTTTTCCATTAAAATGCACAATTGGCTTAATTTGAACACAGTAACAGCAGATAATTTGCCTCAGTATTCTACTCAGCGCTCACCACCTGATACAAGAGTGCAACCCCTTCAACAATTGCTCTCTAGACTATGCCTTGACGCTTTCTCTAGTTTTATTTTCTAATCTGAAACCATAAAGATACATACACTTGCCATGATTGCATTGCTTTTTATGATTATGACAAATGCGCAAGCTTCGCATTTAAAATCTTGTTAGCACTGCCTCTAAAAGCATTAAGTATAAACTACACATTAAGTGCACATTAAGCATAAAGCCATGAAGCAAGAAACAAGAGATTCACTCTTACACTGGTCTCTGGATCCTTTTCTTTCTGCTTTTGTTGTTCTTCATTTTCCCCATCCTCTGTCTCCTCTTCCTCGTCTTCAGAGACAACTGAGTTGGAAACTATAACAGGTGTCCAACGCAGACATTCTGCATCCACATCAATAGGTCGGACATTAGTTCTAAGCTTTGCCATGTGTTCCTGGATAAGCTTCTCACGACGAATGATCACAAATCTGAACAGCAATAATACTCTGATCAATAACAGGTGACATACTGTACATGTTGCCATGTGAAACAAATACAGTTTGAAAATATATTACTCTCAATCAGTGCTGCCACAAGTAACTTCAGAGAGAACAGAAACTCATTAAAATAGTACAATTTGCATTACACCATCTGACTACCAGGAAATGTTAAAATCCTTTCCACTTCCTGGTAATGGTGAAGCCATTATCCTTCCATGGGTAGCATTCAGTTGCAGAGTATCATTTTTGTTATGGACAAGGGGTATGCCATCTGGGGAATGGGCAATACAGGGTGAAAGCTACTGAAGAGAAATAAAAGGACTGCTCAAGAGAAGTTGCAGTCCCACTACCATAGTGAATTTTGTTTAAGGGTTTGAGAGAAATATCACTGGTTTAAGGTATACTGTGAGATGAGGACATAAAAGTGTTCAAGTTTTCCAAATAAATTTCAGTTTTAACACAAGCATAATAGAATACAACCCCACTCATTGAACTGCTATGGTCTGAAACAAAGACTAATTCCCTGTATTTCACCTGACTTGTAGGCTGAGTAAGCAGGCTACCTCTATTCTATACCTACACACTTCATCTTTCCCAGTGATCTGTCCTCCTCTTGGAGCATTCCATGTTAATCCACAGATTTTATGGCATTTTTGAAACAGAGAGAAAAGGACAGAAACAACTGTCTGCTCATTGACTGAAAACAAGGAGCAGATCTGCCTCTAGAGAAAGGAAGTTGTTGTTCTTTGCTCTGTTTGTGTATTAGACTGATTTGGCTGAGGGATCCCAAGAAAACATGACCAAGAAACCAACTTGCTCTCACAGCAGTAAATTACTTGAAATTCCACATCTGCAGTGCTACGCAGCTGGACATCTGAGCCAGTTTTGGCACTGAATGATTCTTGCACTGCACATGAGTACCACATTATCTGGACACTGAAGTCTTTAGTAAAATCAAGCTTATTAGATGTGACTTGTCTTCAAACACCAGTAAATTTCAATGAAATACATCTGAAGGTATTTGGGATTACAGCGGGACTCCTGTACTCACTGATCACTACGGAAGTCAAGCATTCGTAGGTGATGCAGAGTGGAAGTGATATCTTGAGGGCAGATTCCAGTCAGTTTACTCAATTTCTTGATGCTTAATTGCTTGTCTCGTTGATGATAAAGGCACTCCAATATTACACTTTTCCAGTAAGCCATGTATGACAGGCGCCCCAGGTCTGACAGGGGCTTCTCTGGTGATCCTGCTTGACCCTCACGCTTTGAAAGCAAATAGCCTAAAGATAAACAAGAAAAAAGTTTCAAAATATTAGTTTCTGTTTCCATCCTGACTTCTACAAAGGCCTCATATAATAGCTTAGTGCTGCCTACAAGATGTGGACGACAGCTCTGAAGGATACTTTGAATTGTTTGGCACATTTTTTATTTGCTTGTTTAAACTCCTTTTATTCAGTGATGGAGTATGATATTTCTGAACTCTGCTGCCATCAGACACTGACTATAGGTAATGCCCTGAGATAGCACCAGGTGCCTACCTAGAAACTACACCAAGCATGATACACAATTGCAATAGCAATTTTGGAAATGACAAAGGAAAAACATAAAACTAAAACTTAAAACTAATGTGACTAATAATTTTCTTGAAAATTCTCTACTGTCAAACTTCAGGACCATACTGGAGAGTATCAAGCTCTATTTGCAGAGATTTCATCAATTTATGACTGTGATACATTGCACAGGTTCAATAAAGGCCGAGAGGTTGTATTTTAGTCAGTGAGACAAAGGGGGATGGATGGAAGGTGCCAAATGTGCTTTCTCACTGCTGTTCTACCCTAACCTGCATTTGCTGATTTCTCAAGATATATCCTTGAGTTCTTTGCTTCACCAGTATTTTCAGAACAAAAACTTATCTACAAAAGATATCATTCTGACATAATTCTACCAGTAGTTTTCCTCTGAACATAACTCCAAAACTTGTATGTCCATAGGGAGGCCTGTATTAAATTGCCCTAGGCATAATAAACAATGTGTAGTTACAGGGGAAGTTTCCCATGACATTACTGAGATACATGTATGAATCTCAGAATTATCTGAGTATTCAGAGCTTAAGTGTGTCTGGTTTTATTGCTCACAAAGTTAAATTCAAATTAAATTAAATTAAATTAAAATTTAAAAAAAGACACTTTTGCTTAAGACACTCATTCACCTAATCAAGCGGCTGAAGATTTCCACAGACCATGCAGTCTTACAGCTGGTTTTCTGTATAAGGAACTATATGCAAAAGACAAGCTTCTGCTAAAATCACTATACTGACACATGCCTTTAGTTTCTACCTTAAGTTGCTTACACAGAAAGTATAGGAATTAAGAAGGAAATGATCAATTTGTCTTTAGAGCTGAAGTTCCAACAAAAAGAGTAAGTGGCGAAGTTCAAATGGTTTTGTGAGTTTTAGAAGCCTTTGGCTTGAGATGTGTTTTGTTTAGAAAAATATCCGCTTCTACTGTTAAGTCCTTTAAAAGATGAAGAGACAGACTAAAAAAAGTAAAGAAAAAGTTCCTTACTGAAGTCAATTAGGAACCTGCCATAGCCCTTACGCTGGTATTGTGGAAGAATCATTATACAGGAAACATTGTACTTCTGTTGGCAGTGTTTTTCCTGTTGGAAAAAAAAAATCTTATTGAAAAAACAGATCAGTGAGAAATAGTGTAAGTTGCTCTGTAGAAGTGCCTAAGTGGTTCTATAGCAAAAAGTGAGATAGGAAGCCACAGTCGAAGTTTCTTAGGAACAATAAAGCCAAGGAAAGACTTCAAAGTGACAATATTAAAACTCTACCATCATTTCAGATAAGAAAAGCAAAAATAATGAAAACTTGACATAACCTTCTTAGATAGCATACCATAAAGAACATAAGCTGCAGAGAAGATAAATTCTAAGAATAAATCTGAAGGCAGCTAAATTCATTGCAAAAGACTGAGGTATTCCAATGATTCTTTAAATGTTACAAGCATAACATACCAAAATCCAGTCTCATATATGCTGTTCTGAATACTAAAAAAAAAAAAAAGCTTCAAATAAAACTATTTATAAATAATTGAAATAATTAAGGATGAAAATCTTAAGAAAAGTCCTATCTGAAATCTTGGCCCTGTTCCCTCAAAAAAAATTAAAAGGCTTCAAATCAGGTGCAAAGTTGCCAAACTTGTTTGGAAAGCAATGTATGTACTGAACAAAAGGTGAGATAAACAGAATTACCAAGCAGTTCCATCTCACAAACAGTACTACCCAACCTCTACCAAGAGCAGAAAGTAATTTGAAGTTTTTTAAACCACTAGCTGCAGTACAAGTTCCTTATTCTATTCAGTGTTACAGGAAAGTTTGATTTACTAACTGGTGGTCTCTGAATGTAATAAATAAATGTAATAAATAAAACCTGGTTACAATAGATGTCTATACCTATATTACGTAATTTATTATATGAAATGCAAGAACCTAAATTACAACAATTTAAAGAATACAAAGCAGCACTGCTCATCATACCAAACAATTTGTACCCAAATACTTACCTTGGAAAAGTAGCCAACAAGGTGACAGCCCTTAACATCATTCTGTGTCAGCACATAGAAAAGAAATGGCTCCACATCATAGTACAGCGTCTTGTGATCCAAGAAGAGTTTAGCTAACAAGCACAAATTCTGGCAGTAGATAGTGCTGACATTGCCATCAACCTTAGAGACATGAGGAAAAGTTCTGTCACTCCATTTGCTATTATGCAAGGACAGGTTTCACCTTAGTATCCCCGTACATTTGATACATCTTAACATGAGAAAAGACTTTTCTATCACAGGTAGAATGTCAAAGGACTAAAAACTTCCACAGAATAGAGGCTGTGACCAAGTTACTGTTACATTCAATATAGCTTAAGAGAAAACTTAAAATTATTTTTTGTAAAATAAAACCCCCAGAATTTTACAAATTGAGTCTTCTGTGTTTTTATGGATGAATAATCTATACACAAGGTCAGTTCCTACTGGCTGCTTATGTTGCTCTTCATGCTTGGAAACTCAGTGTTTCAAGAATGCAGATTTTTAGGACTATGAAAAATTTATCACATGATTAGGTGCTGAGGACCCTATTTCAAAGATAAGAGCAAGCAGCTTAATTTTCTAACTTACCTCAAAGACTGATATATTATTTTTTCTGTAAATTTCATTGGCTGGAGGATGAAACCAGCCACATTTTTTCATATGCTGTTGGAGAATAGTTCTGCTTTTCATATATTTTAGACAGAATTCACAAAGGTACAACTTTGGTAGTCTGTAGGCAAAGATAAAGAAAGAACAGAGACTGAAGACAGAGAGAGACTTTTGTATAAATTTCCTCACTCCTGCTGATAGAGAACTTGATGAAAACAAACCCAATATACACTGACCTTGTGTGCGTGCTAATGAAGGCAAAACCACCTTACTTACCATAGTTAAAGTCATGACACTTGTTCTGTAACAAATGCATATTAAAAAAATGCCCTTAATATCCTGCATAATTACATTGACATTATTAAGTTGTGCCAGAAGACATAGATTAAAATCCTAGGAAAAAAACAGTAACCCCTCCCAGTTTTGCACCAATGGTGATCATCCTAGGATGGATGAAAGAAATAGTTCCTATTCCCTTCTTTTCCTCATCACAGACAACATCCCAGCTGTATGTACATACCCTTGAGTGATGGGTACCCATTTACTTTAAAACGGTTTTACATACTGAACTGACATGAACAACTATAATACAAGTATCCCAAAATTCTTGTGATTTAAAACCATTGATATACTCTAGCTTAGACAGGAATGTCTTTGTACAGCTAGAATAATTCCTTGTGACAGACCACATATTCTTGTTTAATGGCAGAATAAACAGTTTGACTTGATTTTCTTCCTTTAGCTATAGCCCCTACAAGTCATTCCTCTTTCTGAATAAAGTTCAAAGAGTTTGCACCCTAGACAATTTTCAAAGTTCTTAAGCAAGAGAACAGTGAAGCAACTATATATGCAACATAGTAGAACAACCTTTCAGACACCAAAACGAAACCACCAGATTTCTATGCCTGCTGGAGTACAGCTTTCCCATAAAAAGAAGAATCTGACCTCGAGTATTCCTGTGGATATGGGGAGGAGTACCAGGTCTGGATTTCGTACTTGCCAAACTCGATAACAGAAGGGCAGCGGACTTGTGGATCAGGAGGCCCAGTCACCCCTACTTTCTATGCAAGGGGAAAAAACCCAAGTTTTCATGAATTTCCAAGTGAAAGACTTTTAAGATTAAATAAATCAAAACATTTTTATCTACACAGCCAATCCTGCTCAAACTCACTGGGAATTAGGAAGATGCAGATGTTGCTCTCTGACACTAAAAACCAGTACCAGTCACACTTCAAGCAACCATGTGATTCACAAGAAGAAAGAATTAATAAACATTATCATACCATGTATCTCCACTACAGTATTGCTTGTCACAGTTTTAAATACAAATTAGTAGAAAGTGAAGTTTAATACAATCTTTTTGAGTCTCATTGTAATTTTCTTTCTTGTTATTTCAATAATGAAGAACAGAAACATAAATTGCTCCTGAGGTTAAAAACTAGAATATGCGCGTATTTAACATCACACATTAGTGTCTTCCCAGCTCTGAGACTAGATGAACTACTGTGAATGTAGCAGCTACCAAACCAAATGTACCAAACCAAACCAACAAAATATGCAGGATGCGGCTACCTGCTTATCATCACAAGTGCTGAAGAACTAAAGAAAAAAGCTCACATTTATCAGAAGAAAAAAATAGAAGGTAGAGTATTTTTAAACTACTTATACAACCTTCATTTCCCCTGTCCCCCTGACAGTAACTGTATATTTTATAGCAACTAAAAATAAGGATACAAAATGCTGCATTTTAAAAGAAAACAAATGTTTTCTTGACTCACAAAGATTTTTTCTCAAAAGACTGTCACGCACAGAATTACAGAAATACAAGTATTCCCACTAGCCTTGCATTATAATATGAACAACCCTGGACTGAAGTTACTAACAAATGAGAACACTTCATGCAGGAGGTCAGCAACTAATGTGAAGAGTACCAGTGAATTACCAATATGCAAATTTACGGTAGCAGAATGAGACAGCTATACCCAGGGCAATGGGTTACTGTTTCAAAGGTAACATTCCAAGTTAGAATATTGCTAAGCTTCCTGAGTGGGACTGGTGGATCTACCCTAGGCATCCATATTTTGTGGAGTTCTAGATGAAAAGGAACAGCAACCTCTGTTCAGTGTGTACACAGACAAACAGCAATGCTCAATCCTGTTCCATAAGGAGTTAAAGTATCTAGAAAAAGAATGTTTTAACTACTCAGAGAGTCTATGTGACCCATGCTGCCAGCCAACCATCCCGTATTTTATTGCTTTCACTTTCCACATGTTTTAGCAGCTATTTAACAGTTCTGACTCAAGCCACAGGATTTTTAGCCACCTTAACCTCTTACACTCTTATGCTCACTTTTACAATATCCTTCAGTTCTCTTGATATCAGTTTTTTATTACTCTCAAGCAGCAGAAACCAAGAACATTACCTTCTGTGACAAACCTGTAGTCTGAAGTCTGTATTTCTTGTTGTTATTTTGTTGTTAGGGTGGTGATTTTAGATTTGTTTAAACTTCTTTTACAGATTTGGTACTTACTGCCAGACACTGAAAGTTTAACTTTACCTGCAGTGCTTGTTCCTGAATATCTCGAAACAACTCCATGTCTTTTTCATTTAAGACATCCTGACTTCCAAAAAAACGCTCCTCAGTTTCTTGTTTTCCATCCCAGCCATCCTGATTGTCTGTAAATGAGACAGAAAATTGTCTTCACCTACATTTACAAGAAAGTATTTGCTTTTAGTGCAGTGACAAACAACATCTGACTGTATTCACACACTGTGCCAGGTTTTTTTGATAGGATTTTCTATTCAGATTTGGGACCACAGAAGAAGAACAAGTTGTAGATTTGGGACCATGTAAGTAGTACTGTCCTATGTTTAAGCAGGCCCAAATGTCGCCACCTAGATATTCACAATACCATGAAGGCATAAATGGCTTACCATTAAGTCTATTTTTCACAAACAAGGATCACAACTATTTAAACGCCATATCTGGTAAAACCAAAACCCAGACACCTACATTCATCACCTTAGAAACATCCCTTCAACAAAAACAAACAAACAAATCTAAACAAAAAACCCAACAAAACCCTCTAGACACTTCATCTGACTCCCAAAGCATAAGTCACACTGCTGTTCTTCCAGCACCAGCCAGGTTAATGCAGGTAACTAACTATTCTAAAGCTGTAAACATAGTATTTTATTGTGGAGTATTTCCAACTGACTGCTTAGAAGCAATTCAGAACCATTCACCACAACTGTAAATATCTGAATACAGAAATTAGATAAAGGTCCACACATAGATAATATCTTAAGCTAGAAAAGCAAAAAAAACAAGGAAAGCAAAATTGCATTCCAAAGGGAAGAGATAGTTTTCAGCAAGAAGATGCCAAGCCATACAAACAGGCTCCTCTATAGCTGTGAAAATTAAGAAACAATTGCATGCATCCATAGATTGCAAGCTCACGGGTCTGTCAGACTGGTTTTAGTCATCTGTTTTCCATTTCATACTTCTACCTTGCTGCTCTTAATTTTCATGAACCACTGCCTCTGTTATTTCTTTCAAATGTGACATTATTTAGCCCATTTCCTAGGCTGTCTGCAAATGCCTCCTTACAAATGGGCATTCTACCTCCCTGTAATCATTCAACCCCTCATCACACATTGCCATTATATATAAAGAGGCTAAGGTCTCTAGGATCACTTCCTCTTTGCAGCTTATATTCTACCTCAATGCACCAAAGGTAAGTGCACTCCAGTGTTAACTTTCAGCTCAAAGTTTCCAGCCTCTAACAATTCCAGTCACTTCAACATCCTAGCCTTTGAACATTTGCTTGGTATACAGGATACTTGCATTGGCAGGGTGAAAAATCTTTACCTGTGGGCCATTCTGAAGTGCTAGATTTCCTGGTACCCTTTTTCCTGATCCTATACTGCTGAGAATAGTCAACCACTTCTCCTCGAGCTTTTCGTCCATCAGGAGAGGGAGTGAAGAATTTAGTAAGGCCATCTATAAGCCCTTTGGTTTTCTTGTTAAACTTCAAGGTGTTGCTGCCATCTCTGCAGAAGTCCAAGACATCTGTCTGTTCCAGGTATCCTCCTTGTGATGATGCTGACTGGCTGGACAGAGCCATCTTACGCTTCCGACCCCGACCAGGACCAGTGCGAACTTTGCTGAAAGGACCTTTTGATCTAAAGGATGAGAAGGTGAAAGATATGGTCAGAAGATGTGGTAAGGTGGCCTACCATCTTCTCTAACATATTTATCAACCATGCAGAACATGAGTTGAAGAATTTAATAGTACAGGAGTCATTAAGAGTCTGTATGCCCTAGAGGAGCCAGTATTTAAACATCTCAGTAGAAGTACTGTACTATTGTTCTCTACATTGAACATTATGTCAAACTAATTTGAATATAAACAATAGATTTTCACCATATTTAACACAACATTAAAATCAGTAATCAGAATGAATACATTGCACAGAAGGCTTCAATTGATGCAATCATTAAACATTTAAACTTGCCATTTGCCATAGTTTTTGTACTGATAGTAAATTGTTGTAAAAACTCCACAGAAAGTTAACACATGAAAGATGCATCTATTAGCTAAGAACCTATACCACTGATGGTCACCTTAGCCGAAACAGTGCTGCTCTTCAAACAAATGCCATCTTCAAGACAGTAAATTTTAAAATTCTGTTGAAATGAAAGTATTCAAAAGGTGTGTGGATGTGGCTTGGGGATATGGGTAGTGGTGAACACAAGGATGCTGGCTTAATGGTTGGACAATGATCTTACAGATCTTTTCCAACTTAATGATCCTATGATTCTATGAGATAACTGAGTATTTAACACTTCACAGAAGTGTCCTAGACTGACTGATTGACTGTTTTTAGCTACAGTCCTTTCAGCTACAGAGGACAGAAATATGCAGCTTTTTCCTAAGACAAACTATACATCTTCACACAATTCTAATTTATTTTGCAAGTCAAATGATGGAACAAAGGCAAAAAAAATGTGAATCAATCATGAAATAATAGTTAAAAAAGACAAGACAGTAGAAGCAGATAGCTAGTTTTCCTTCTGCTCCTCTGAATTATGCTGAGAGTTCTTCTATGCAAAATTATTGTACTGACTGGGGAAAAAAAAAAAACCAAAACCAAAAAACATGTTTAATAGAGACACTCCCTCTATGTTTTTAGAAGCATTAAATTTTGTAAGGTTGTTTTCCAGAACATCCTCTAGTGATATTGGTTAGAATAAACTGGTGGTTCAACTACTTTTTTTAGCTGACCTGATGTCCGAAACAGATGTTCTTGTGACATGCTCCTTCATTGTTTTGCACCCTGAAGAGTCAACTGCTGAATCACAACCAGCACTGCACAACAATCTTAATTCAAGGAAATGGCTTTGGCTGAAGAGTTATCCAAAGAATTCCTGCCCACCCAAATCCAATTCCCTGACAACTCGCTAGTTGCCCCACAACAACCATGACAAGGCTGCACCAACACAGTCTTCTGTCTCAGCATAACAGAGTTCTCCACAAATGCAGAAACATGAGGATGGAAGCAGAAAGGGGCCAAATATTTTCTGGCAGCAGGGTCAGATTAAATATATGTCAAACAATCTCATATGCTTTATTGTGATTACTTTATTTCTTTAAACAACATAAAGCGTTCTTGGGAAATGCAAAGCAAGGAAATTATGCTGGAAGGAGACATCCAGCAAAAGAGATTACACAAACAGTAAAATTTGTCCATGACTATCAGGAATAGTTAAAAAATAAATAGTAAATTACTACAAAGAGTAAAAAATCTTGGCCAAAATAAGCAGTAAGGTTACTTCTAGTCTTTCACAGTCCTTCTCAGAAAATCTGTAATGAACAGCTCCTAATTGTAGAAGAAAACCTCTCACAACATAGACTAGAAATTTCAGAAATACCTACTGTCCTACAGATTCTCACATCTTACTCTTCCTTATAGATACTTACGTTGTATTTTGATTCTTTAACCTGTTTTTGGGACGTCCTATTGGGTTAGCATAACGTCTTTTTATCTGTGCTGCCTTCTTCTGTAAAAGTTTTCTTCCTTTCTTCCGTGGTCGACATATTTGACATATCCACATACCTGTAAGACACAAGTCCCCATCACTGAATGCAAGAGACATCTATATAGGACAAAAGGGAGAAATACAGTCCACAGGCCTTCTGAGATTAAGGGTAGGAACAGTACCAAAGGCACCGATTATCACATACACGTGTAATAAGAATTATGCATATGCTTCAACAATATGAACTCAAGACCTGTTAATATACCCCAGCCCCCAAAGAGTTCCAAACACAAAGGAAGTCTCCTTAACTAGCAGTACATCATCAGAACACCATAATTTAATGGCCAATTATCCCATTACCTGCTTACGACTATACTACTTCCAGCTATCTTATACACAAAAGTTTTCTTCTAACTACCAAGGAAGACTCTTCCATAGATAATCTACTTTCTGATTGGGAGGAGAAGTTCATTTCTCCAGAATATTCTACTGTCCAAATAGGTAACACTTCAAAAACATAGGACTTATCTCTTTCTTCTGTACAAGGCTATTCATGCAAATGAAAGCTGATTATCTTAATCTGTAGGGATCACTTCTATTCCTTCAAACCTCAAGAAGTTTTTTTTTTCAAATACCTTTACAAAGAGTAATGTACAGGAAACAGGAGATAATGGAAAAACCTGGATGTGAAGTTCTGACCCTTCTTTGGTTTCTAATACCTGAAAAGTAATTCCATACAAAAATGAGCTAAATGTAGCTAAAAGAGGACCTATTAAGCGAAAGCACTGCCTGCCCACTGATCTCTTCCAACACCATCTTAAATTATCCTTTTCACGACAAAGTCCTCACCTTTTGGCATCCTCGTAAGGGGAGGATCACAGCATTCCATGTGAAAGCCACGGTCACAGGAATCACAAAATAGCATGTTATCCTGTTGAAGACAGATAATCTCTCTTTATATGTGCATTAGCATCAAGCCCTCCATTAATTTGTCACCATTTCAGAGAACAGGTATATAGTTTTCAACTACGGACAATTCAAGATATTTCAAAGATCTCAGAAAGACTACCACACTAAAATAAAAGCTACAGATATTTGCCTCTAAAATAATTTTATTTTATAGTTTAATGTAACATCCACAAAACTGATATCCTCTTCATTCAATCCATTCTCCACTATACTCACAGCATTTTTTCCTTGATCTCTACAGGAACTGCATGTTTTGCATTCAATACACTGCCATCGCAAGGCTTTCACTCGAACTGTCAGCTCTGGAGAGAACTTCAAGCAGGATGGATGACCTAGAGAAAAAAGAGAAGATTTTACTGGTAAAATCATTGTACTTCTGTTAATGGTCACGGATAGCTCATATAGAGACTACTTTATCAATTATGCATTCCCATGCAGAATTTTGGTTATCCAGATACTCCTATTTTTAGGTGCTTCTATTCTTGCCTACTCATAACACAAACCAGTGTCCTAGATAGCAAATGGTAGCCCCACATACAAAAGAACCCAAAGATAATTCTTCATAACTGAATTGAGAAACATGGTGGAACTGGTCTTCATTGCTACATTTAGAAAAAAATAAACTTCCAGGGGCCAAATGAATTACTTGAGCTAGGTTAACTTAACCGTCTCCTCTCTGGAAGCCTAAGATTCAGCTGAAATGACTGTATTGTATGCCACAGAAGCATATTCCTCACATGTCTGGGTCAGCAGGAGTGACTGCATACTAGACTTCTCTGTCTTAAGTGGCAAGATTCTTAATAGATGTATACTCCTTCTGTGCATGGGGCAGCACCAGGCAGTGTACCAACTTTTCTGTCTCAAGGGAAGGGGATAACACCAGCAGCAGTAAATGGTCACCTACCACTGTTGCCACAGTCAGCACAAGAGATGAGCTCTTCCGGTTTCTTCTCCCGATTTTGCTCTTTTGTACCAAGGCAGAAACTGCAAATTGGAATTGGTTCAGCAACCGGCTGTGAGGAAAACAGACAGTAAGAGCACTAGGTATCTCAAGGGAGCAAACTGTAATACACAAAATGACACAGGCATTTATATATCACATAAACATGATGTAATACTTATCATGTCTCCAAGATTTTACCTGGCTCTCACATTGAATACAGCACTAACTGAATAGAAGTTAGTACTTCAGAGTACAAAAACTGTACAACAATTAACCCTGTTATGAAAAATTAAAATAAAATATTCCTGCAGAAAATTATGTGAGTATGCTATTTAGCAATCACAGGAAGATAAAAAGGTGTGCTCTCTCTGAAAAAGTTATGGGGTGAGTTAGACATTGTGTAGAAAAAAGATGTATTTAAGATGAGGCACAGCACTAGCAAAGTAAGAAATAGGTATGAACTATCCAACAATACATTTGGACTGGAATAAGCAGGACATCTTTAAATTTAAGGACTGACATTCTACAGCCTCATCAAAGATGCAGCAAGTGCAATAATTGTTTTCTTTTACAGTGGCACTTCATCAACTAATAAGAGTGAAAGGACAGCCTAATTTAACATTAAGTGCTGGATTTCATTATCTAGCAAATTCTTTCTAATCCAATTCTGCATTTAAATCCTGTGATTTATAGTTTCCAGTGCAAAGATATACACAAAAAATTAATTTAAAAATTCAAAAAAAATATGCTAAAATCACATTTAAAACACTGGAAATGGGAATAATGTTAGATTACATCAAGTTTTGAGAAACATTCTTTGTATAGCTGTATCAAGATACAGTTAGTGATTTTGAACATACCTTTTCAGAATCTATTCCACAGATACATATGTGCATACTGTTAATAATTGCATGGAAGTATATGCCCAAACTTCAAGCAACTTTACTTTACCTAAGCCAAAGCCAAAGCTGTATCCAGAATAGTTTCTTGCAGGAATCAAGTTTGTTTATATTACTCTAATAAATAAAATGAAAATCTGAAAGCTCTGCCTTTTGTTCAATGTACAGACATGGCACATACAGTACACTTTCAGTCTGAGGTGTGGTCCTTAAAGCACCTACTAGATGAAAACAATCTGAATCCTTGGAAATTTGCTGTTTCAAAATTAAGCCATACAACAGGAACAAAAGCCTGACATTCTTCATTTAGAATACAAGTATTTATATTAACCTTTGGGTAAACCTCAAATGATGCTGAAGTGTAAACTAACATGAAATTACCTGCCTATCAAACTACTTCAGTTTGGAATATGTTCACAGGATTAGTTAATTGAAGGATTGTAGGTTTTGCTCCTTTTGAGAAACAGAGAACACAAGGCAACTGTAGATAGTTATGCCAGGCATACAAATCATTAATATCCAAGTGGGAGGGGGAAGCTAGCATCTTCACTACCCACAGGCAGTATCTTTCCTGCCATGGTCACCACAGCAACATTAGCTGAAATCAACTGTGTAGGCATTCCCAATCCCCTTTCAAGAGAGAGACGGGATCTACTGTACACAAATTGTTCTCTTTTTGTTCATGACTGGATTCTAGGTGCCAGACAACTAGCTGCTTCCATTCAGTATCAGGTTTACTGGGGGAAAAAACCTTGTGTATGAAGGGTCAGTCAATGCTTTAATTTCCTTGGAATCAAGATTTCAGTAATTATTTTTATCTTCTGCCTTTTGAAAGGAAAGCTGTAACTTTTCAGGGGAGAAATAAAATTATTTCACACATCCTCTGCAGGAAGTTCATGAACAATTTATTTCATCAGAGTTTTACACATAGTCAACAGCCTAAGACAGTAGTTCTTTTCTGTTCTAGCCAGTATTTGTGCATACCCTGTTCATCCCTACAGTCCTTCAAACTTGGATGCCCACATGTAAACACTGTCTAGGTTTGGAGGAACCAGATCAAAGATTATCCTTCACAGCTTCAATGTTTCCTTGCAATGTATTTATCACCCCTGGCAAGCTGCAAGCAAACACTTTACCACATTTTAAAAACCCAAAACATCTACAGTTTGGAGGAAGGTTCTATTAGAATTCAAAGTGTTTTAGAATAACTAATTAAATTGGAACAATTTTTAATGTAGAGATCAGGCTTCTCTTCCAAGGTTTCTGTGTAAGACAGTTATGCTAAGTATGGAGAGATTTCACTGCTGCTGCTGTGTTCAGCAAAGAATATCCTGGCAAGTGAAAAATGCAAGCACACAATGAAAGATTCGTGAAAACAAGACTGGAAGCAGGCAGCTCGGTTTCACACTGCAAATTTTTGGCAGACATTCAACTCCTTCTGCTGTTTTGCTTGCAAGCACATCTATCTGTGTGATGTCACCAGATTCAATGAGGGAGGGAGCCAGAATAAATTGGACTGACAGTGTCTTACAGCCTGCCAGCCTCTCAGCACATGTCGTTACTATACAAGGGGTTCCTAGAAACCAAATGTGCCTTAAAGATTCACAGACTGTATGCTCTCCTAAAGGCAACTACGGAGAAGTTCCTATGGAAAAAGTGTGTGTGTAGTAATTTTACAATCTCAGTTTTGGCCTACCCATCTGCTTTGTAGTCTTTTTAATTTAGGAAAAGTGAGGTTAGGAAACGCCTTAAAACTCACAGCCAAGTCTGCAGGCCACAATGCCACTATGGTCACTTGCCAGTAATGTTAAAGCAATTTACTTTGCAGATGTTTTAATACCACCTGGGGCTCACTAGCTACCAGGACTATCTTTGTCCCATCATCATATATATGCTTCTGGTAGCCACTGTGGTTGTAATCGAGTGGGTATTGAATTTAAACCAGCATAAAAGAAACACACACACTCACACCAACTTTTTTTGTTTTGTTTTGCTCTTCAAGAATCACTGAATGTGAGCCCCCTAGAAGCAATGCTAGATGGCTTCTGAGAATTCACACTAGATAATGCTTTGTTTGTGTGTCTGTTTTTAAGCAAGTGACAAATCATTACTCCTCACTTCAAATAGTCCATTTCTCTTGCAAAGGTCTCCCTCAAAAGCTGTAGCTCCTGGCAAGAGCAGATAAACCAGAAAAGACAGAGGGAAAGTATAACCTATGACCACATGGAAAAAATTATTTAAAACATGAGGAAACATGTTTCAGTGTGCACAGCATCACAAAGCCTGGATTCCATGCCTTTTGGATCAGGAGAGGAAAGCTGGAGAGGAAAACTGCTTCAGTTCCATGCCCCAATAAAATCAGAACCAAAGAATTTCATATTGTCAAAGTAATTTTACAAATCATGTGAGTTTTTTTGCTGTATGTAGAGAAAACTGCAGAATTTAGGAAATACTATTCAATAATATCAACTTGTAGGAGCAATGGTTAGTAACTAACCCTTCCTCTATGTAAGTTATGAAATGACAACTCTTCATGTTCCCTCCAGACACTATAGTAAATAAAAAAAAATGAACCGGAGAGTAAAACCAGAAATCCCTAAAAATACTGTTTCTACTAAAGAAAATGATGCTAAATATATTTTAATACACCCAAGAAAAGCTATTACCATAACACACATATGTTTGTCTGTGTAAATGGATATTGTCTCCAATTCACTTGTTGAATCTAACTTGAATGGAAGAAGCATATTTATATGGCAGAATGATGGGCTAAAACATGAGACTACATTAAAACAAATGTAAGGGAGAAAAGAAAATAGCATACAGAAGAAAGGAACAAGCATGAAATACATGCCTCTTTTTAAGAGAAACATATAGGATCATTTAAACAGAAAAATTGAAGGACATTTTAAATGTGTGCTGTTGTTTGAGGAAGGACTAACACAACAGAGAGAAAATCTGAAACGCTGCTACAAGAGTAGAGTCAAATGCAAAGGCCAGTAACTTGGATATTAGTGAGGTATAGACAGGCTGAATTTTCTGCAGTGTTTACTGACATCTGGAAACCAGTGAAGAAAAGCAATGTGAATAGTATCTGGGGCCTATGTTCAAACGGAAGAAATTATCTTACTGTCAGGTATGTGCATGGTAAAAACTTCACAGAATGTCAACTGGAAATGCTTAGATAGTCAATTGTTAAATAACCTTCCCAGAACTAACAAGTTCTCTAATCAGAGGATTAAAACTATTCAAGATTTGTTAGTCACAATCAGAATCCTATGCATTCCTGACTGCAAACTCAGGCCAGTGAGGGGAAAGAGAGGCTCAGATTTCCTTCTCTGTAGTATAAAGAAGCTCCCTTCACTTGACACTGATTCAGAAACCTAGCAGTTCAAGTTACTGACATTTTCTTTACCCAAAGTTATACCCTGTGAGCTCTCACCTACACTTTGTCTCAGCTTCATAATTTTCAAGAAAATATAGGATGCTGTCTTGGGAGTGACAGATGATTATATTACTCTATTTTAGATCAAAAGGTATTTCTAAGACATCACAGACTTCCACAGCTGCAAAAGAAAAACTACAGAATCAAAAGCAAGCTACAATCCTAATTCCTCTCACTGAAAAAAAAAAAAATTGCACTCCACAATACTTAGATTGTCACAAAAAGTAAGAAACTTCAACAATGACTTTGATTTCTAGAAATAGCAAGTTACTTTGGAAATGAGATTTTTGTTAAAACCCAAGTAATGTCTGTGCATAGAGGTAATTATTCCACCTTTAAACACTGTACACTGCTTTACTTCAAGATTAGCAGCATCCCTAAAAGAATGGGAAATACTTCAGTTAGAAAATGGAAAAAAGTATTTAAGAGAATGCAGAGCCCCCATATAAGCATGATACCAGAGAAGACACAAAAGGCACTGTCAATGAGTGTTTCACACATTTTAAAGATCTCTGCCTGATTCAAGGTTGCTACTTGTAGTTTACCCAAAATACCCACAACAAGTTCAACTCTGAGACCAAATCCTACTCAGTTTTTGAAACTTTGCCACCTTGAGCACAAAATTGAGAGAACAAAAAACCATTCTACACATAAGTCTTCGCTATCAAAATTCACTGTTCGATATAACACTCTTGACAGTAAGATTTAATGAAGAGCCATGTTCTTGACCCATAGTCATTCCACGCTATTTTCACTCCCTGCACCATCTGCACAGACACAGACCATTCTCACATGAGCAGCCTTATTCAGCACGTGTGGCAAAACCCCAAACACATGCAGATAAAACCTTTTCCAAACAGGTCTGTTGCTGACCACACATACAAAGGTATCCTAAATTTGCAAAGCTAGGAGAAGTCAGTCAGAACATTTCATGGCTGTACATTTTGAAGGAAAAAAACCCCAAAACATTGGTGGAAGCACCAAGCAAGTGCATCTACTTGTTCCTGAGATTGCACTAAAGATTTTGCATGCAGCTTAATGATTACCAGCTTTTGAAGTTCAGTCATTGCAATGCTCAGCAGAAGAATTACTTTCTTTCCTCCCATGCACACCTTCAAGGAATTCACTATGAGTCCAGACAAGTTCAGAGATCCAGCACTACAATCAAAACATGCATTACTAAATATCCAGAACTGAGTCTCAAAGACTGAGGAGAAATCTAATGCCTGGGAAAGGCTGTATACTGTTCATGAATTCTAAATTAAGTCAGACCATACACACACTCTCATCTAAAGGCTGTATCCAACATCAATTTTTCTGGACTTTTAAGATTAGATGGGACAGTTCAGCAGAAATGGGGAGAAATATGTAGAACTACTGACTTCTTTTATAGTTCAGAACACCTCTAGTTTTGACAAAATTTTCATTTTACACACTGATAAGTGGAGATAGAATGGCAACTCAACTTATTGCTAAAGATTAAAAAAAAAACAAAAAAAAACCCCCAAAGATTCCAGGAAATGAAGTGGTCCAGTCTTGTATTTTTAACAGCACTTGTGAAGGTATTTAATTATGTACCATAGTTAAAAGATCCATAATTTGTTCTATTCAGTTTTCCAAAATACAGTGAACTAACACAGGTATTGGTAATTAAAGGTTTTAGTAATTCATAGGTCTTCACAGAAATATGTTTGGAAGATTCTGTATTTTCAAACCAGAAGTCATTGCTCATGCATAGGTCTACAGACTGACTAACTGACCTTCAAAAGTACCTCAAAACAAGCAAATATATTACAAATGGAATTCTGTTTCCTACTCAAGGGTCATTCTTCTTGGACATCCTTCTCCCCCCTTTCTTTTTGTATCTCACTACAAGTCTAAATTTACCTCAATAGCTGTAACAATGGGTAGACTGCCAGATTCCTGAACATTTAAACAAGCAACATTACAACCTCTCATCCAATGCCAGAAGCAGTATTAGTAGCTGCTCCAAGGAAAGATGTTCATACAGTCAGAAAAATATTGGCAAGGAAAGAAAAATTAAGATTTATGCACCAAATACAGAAAAAACCTAAATAGATCGATTAGAGGCCAACATGACTTAATCACAACTCACTAGGATAAATCTAGTTTGAAATCCTTAAACAAGCAAATACCCACCTACTTCACAAAGGCTGAAGGACACAGCAGTCTGTCACACATAGTCCTTGTTCACCATATTTTGTTGACTGCATGTTTGGACTTAAGAGCATGGAACCTATTTTTCAACTAAAATGGCAGCACATCATTTACTAACTATTGCTTTTCAACTGTTTTTTCCACCATCACTATGACTGAAGATAAAATTGCTGGGAAACTAGGAGAAAAGCAGGGACAGAATGACCCGTCCTCATTCTCTCTGCTGTTTCTTCCCTTCCTACATAACAAAGCTAACACTGGAATCAAGTTGTTGCTTCTTTATCAACATTCTCCATCATGCACTCTCTTCCCTGTCTGACTAGCCTTTAAAGCTCTGTAGTAAATAAAATTATTTTATTAATCTAACTTCAGAGAAACATCATTCCGTATCTGTCAATAATCTACTGGACAGAAAGGACTGACGACAGGGACCTGACCAGAGTGACATGCTTTCCGTCTTAAGTTATCATGACTCTGGACACAGCCAACGCCACTCTTGGTACCATTCAGCCCCATTCCACATTAAATGCATCAGTTCATAGCATCCATTCACAGGTGTCCATGGCAAGAGCATTTAGGACCTGTTTAGTTTTGCTCAATTACAAAGAGCTACTTCACCTGTTCACTAATCGAGTGAATAAAGTTCAAAGTCATTTTTTAACATTTGGGTTTCCAGAGTTTCACAGCATACAGATGGAGGCCATCTGTTACCAACCACAGGGTTTTTTTAGACTGAACTACAGACTTCTCTTCCCCAGAACCAGCTGGAAAAGAGTGAATCCTAATCCTCCTCCAACTGGGAGCCTAAGCTTGATTAGCACCCTTGGAGAAATGGGTGAGGTCTCAATATGTAATTACAGTGCTCTGGTTGCAGATCATTTATGTGCTCCACCCCACACAAATCAATCAAAAAATAACCTCTTTACCAGTAATTGGACAGTTCCTTCATTTAAGACATGGAATTAACAATTACTAACTTTAAACGGGCACAATATAGCAATAGTTATTGTATGCTTAAACCCTTTAAAACAACTATGATGCCCTCAAAGCATACAAACTTTCTGAAAAGATACAAGAAGTTTGGCTTTATGTGAATTTATGAGTACACATTGGGATCTAGAACTACTATTGGCAAGAGGGAAGGCCTGAAGGATGCTGCATATATAATAGCCCACAGTCACAGCCACAAACTGATCGATAAGTACCAACAGATATAAATAGCAACAGAAAACTAAGAAACAGATATGCCATAAGGAACATGCAAGACAGCAGCCCAGGCAATCTCCTATAAATATTACTCCTACTTTTCAGCCACAGAAGTTCCTCTCATTTTTTTTTTTTCAGGAAGCACTTCCAAAAGTTTGGCTTTATACTCTCACCTGTACTGCAGGATAATACTAAGATATTTACTTAAAGGTTGCTGCAGTCATAGCCAGTTTTAACTGACATAAAAGACAGTTTCAAGGACAGTACAAATGAATATCAAACAATACCACCTGTATTTTCCTTCTAATTGAGGAAGAAACAGTCCTACTGTTATCCTGAGATCAAAATTCAGATGCTCTAGAAACTTCTAACACATATAGCAATGATTTCCACTTCTTCAGTTAACTGATATGTTACTGCTTGTTTTTTTTTTTTAATAATAATGATTTTACAAAGATTCTTTCTGTAGCAAGTGTCAACAAAACAAAAGCAGAGCAAGCTATCTTTAAGGCATCCAGCCTTAAGACCTGCAACTTACTACCACTTAAGTTCCTCATGATGGCATACCAAGAAAGGGCTCTTTGCTCTTAAACAGTATTAAATATTACTGTGTTGCAGTAGTCTCTCAAAGTAATGTAGTAATAATAGCATTGTAGTAATACTATATTAACTATTGAACAGTTGTCCTGGTTTTGGTTGAGATCATGTTAATTCTTCTCCCAGTAGCTGGTATGATGCTGTGTTTTGTAGGATGAGAATACTTTGGACAACTCACTGATGTTTCAGTTGTTGCCAAGTAGGGCTTTCAAGTCAAGGACTTTTTAGCTTCTCACCCCACGCACAGTGAGGAGGCTGACAGGCACAGGATGCTGGGACGGGACACAGCCAGGGCAGCTGACCCAGCCTGTCGAAAGAGATATTCTAGACCATATGGAGTCATGCTCAGTACATAAACTGGGGAGAAGCTGTCTGGGGGCTGCTGCTCAGATGTCAAGCCATCAATTGGCAGGTGGGAGGCTGAACTTTTTTTTTCTTTTGTTCATATTACTGCCAAGCCCCTTCTAAGAATCAGGGGAACCATTATCACAATACTCCCAAAGAATTAAAGAAAAAAAAAGAAAAGAAAAAATACCTCACCACTCTCAAGAACCCATCAATAAGTCAAGAAAATCACTATAGCACAGTATGTCTTCTGCACCTGCATAAATTGGTTGAGATTTAACAGAAAGCGCTAGAGTGAAGGTCATTGCACTGTCTGCGTGGAGAAAACAACCAATCAAGAACAAACCAAAACCAAAAAATAAACTGTCTTAAAAATCCTGGAGAACTGGAACTTTGAGCCACCACTGACGGACTTGCCAGTCAATTAATGCTGGCAGAACCTAAATGTTTTAACATTGTTATCTTCAAAATTACTTCAGAAACTAGTATGAAACTCTGAGTTACACAGCACAGAGATACTACATGAAGAGCAGAAAACTAGGGTTAAATACAGACACAGAGACGCAAAAACTGAAGAATATATTGAAATAATCCCTTGTAAAATTTATATTTTTCCAGGCGGACAAAGAACAAATCCCAGACTAAATTCAGTATTTATAGTAGTTCATACTACCATTCACCACTGATTAATAACATTTGAAGAAAAGCGCAGGGAACAATTCATCTCAAAGAATATCAAGCTGCTCCTGAGCTTAGGCACATTACAAGAAGGCTGAATAGGCTATGTTAACAATATGCACAGCCACTAATATCAACTGTTAGCAACATTCTTAATCCAGCCACCTCATGTGCCAGGTTTGTTTATATTCAGTTTTCATAACATTTTACAGCTATACTGATTTCATTATAAATAAAGTTGGAGACTTTACATAAGAAACATTTGTAGACAGAACACTGGAATTAATACTTCCTACATTACGCCAGCCCACAGCACAACACACTGACAAGTACTGCGTCCACAGTAAAGCTCCCACAGATATATTAGAACTTCAGAGAAACTTTACTGGTGATAAAGCAGCTGTGTAGATTTTATTTTCCTTAGGAAGAAGACTCCTGTAGCAGTTTTAAATCTTCAAATCCTAATAGATCATTAAAGCATCTCTCACCAGAGATTGAAGCTGACTTCAAAAACCACGAGTTAGGACACACCCAAAGAATTCATCCCTGAACAGGATATTTCTAACAACCAAAAATTTCCCATTCTGCTGAAAAATGTAGCTCTTTAGGATAAAAAAGAATAATTTTCATATTCTAGATGTCCTAGAGATAAGTAGTGCAATATATGAATCATTGGCAAATTGATCTTTAATAAACAAAGTAAACAAAGACAAGCTCCTGTTTTACTCTGCATTCACAGTAACAGAAAGAATAGTAAGACACTGACTGCATATGAATTTCACTCCAACAACTTCATCTTGAGGTTAGAATGGAGGATTAATGACCTTAGGAATGCAGAAGTATGGCAGAAAGGAAGGGAAGACAACAAAAAATAAGAGAAAGCAACAGAAAAAAAAATCTTTTGTCTTTTATAAAGAACTTATATTTAAAATGGGGGAGAGGGGAGGGGGCAGAGGGTACAGAAGTCCCTGGGTGCTCTTTCCAGCATCTCCATGATCTCTAGATCATAGAATGGTTTGGTTGGGCAGGGACATAAAAATTATCTGGTTCCAACCCCCTGACATAGGTAGGAACACCTTCCACTAGACCAGGTTTCTTCCTATTTCACAATGAAGACATTCTGTGACAAAAAGTTCCTTGTCCATTATAAAGAAAGCATCTAAGACAGCATTAGGTAGCAATTGCTAATCAGCCCATCACTATGTTACCTGAATTCAAATAGAAAGAAGAAATGTCAGTCAAATAAAAATGCAAAAGTAAGAGATCATCTCAAGTTTGCTTTGCAAATCCACCTCACCTTCAAGAAAGGAGGCTTACTTTCTATGTTTTGCTGACACACCTACAGTAAGCCTGTCACCATACTTCCAGTTCCACTGCACAGAAGTGTTGTAAATTCCTCACAGTAGCTCATCTGCGATTTTCTGGTCTGAATTAGAATTTACAATCCATTACATTTCCTCTCGTGTTTAGAAAATTGGATACAATGGGATACTAAATACACATTAATAATTTCTAACATACCAGATTCAAGATCATTGGCCTCAAATTGCAACTCTGTAGTGACACGTTCCATTGATCACAAGAAAATGATCACGCAAAAATTGTGTCTTACCTTATCCTTTTCATGGGGAAGGAGACACACCGGAGGGAGACAGGAAAGAGACTCAAAACTCTCCTTCCCATCAGCATTAGTGGTTGCTTTAGTGTTGAGTTGGTACAGAGGTCCATCCTTAAGCAGCCTACCATGGCCAACAGCACGTTTGACAGCTAATCGTAATTGCTGGTGAAAAATGGAGGCAGTGCTACCTCCAAATAATGCAGACACATCTTTCTGACCTTTAAGAAAGCGCTCGATGTTCTTCAAGGATGAGCCACTAGACTCAGCCAAGCCCTCAATTGCCCGTTTAATAAGTTTATTCCAGTCCACATTTGGTTTACCATCCAACTTGCCATGGTTCCGAGGCTTCGGAAGTGCTATTCTCCCAGGATTATCAGGATCCTTGTAGGAGTTGAGACCTTTGTTCGAGACTTTCAAAATAGTTCCATCTTTAACACTCAACTCTAACTGTTCCAGAACAGTTTTGCGGTCCAAACCATGAGAAGATGACACTGCATTGCATATCCTCTCCTCTGAAGGTCGCTGTTTTTGCTTCTTTACCTTTTTGATTGCCTCCAAAATCCACTCTGTATACAGCGGGTTGGCGAGTTTTACCATGGTGAATAATTCTGTATATCCATAGAGTCGTTATCCTTTATCCTGATGCTGAACAAGTTTCAAATGATGAGAAAACAGATCCTCGAATGATGGGAACCAGCTAACCATAGCATACACGTTTTCTGTTCTGAATTAATCTTTCTTTCTCAAACATTATTTATCATCACACTGAAGAGAAGAAAACAAAACAATTAGAAACATCTACACTCTTTCCAATAAATCCGTAACAGCTTCACAGCAAGGTTTCTCACAAAGGTATAAAGATTTCAGCATTATCTCACCTGAGCTGCTCGTTTCGCAATCAAAAGACCTCTAACATTAGGCCTAGAAGAAAACAAGAGAGACATTTAAAAAACAAAACAGTTATGAAGAAAAGGAAAAAAGCAGCAGACAATGTTAATTTGTTAAACACATAGAAGAGTTTCAAGCCACTACAGTTCTGAAATACTGAAGTAATACTTCAGGTTTTATCTTCACTACTAATAAAAGCATATCTTAGCACTAAAATTATTCCATACAACCTAGAGAAAAGTGTCCTTTCCATTTCGATCCATTAGTCTATATCAAGATTTTTATCACTGCTGAACACAAATAAACTAATATTTGGGGTAAAAAGAAAACCACAACAAACATCTTAAAAGAGCAGCTGCTCTCTTAATTTTTACACATGGAAGACACTGCCTGAAACTTCAACAGAAAATAACCAAGACTCTTGAGCAAACAGCAAGAAACTTTCAGTGCACTTTCAGGAGTGTAATCATGGGTTTCCCTTCTGTGAAGAAAGGCTCTGACAGTTGTTCCATAAAGGAAAAAAGATAAACAGCTGGAGATTGTAATCAAATGCTCTACTTTTAGAGGCCATCGAAAAAAGAATACAATGCAATTTTCAGTATTGATGAGGCCCACTGAAAACACCTGAGGACAAAGTAACGGGTGACCATACACAGCGTAAAAGGAATACTTATGACACTGCTAATTAACGATGCTGGTGAAAGAGTATGAGGCTCTAATTCAGAGCCTTTAGTTTGTTATCCTTAAAATACCTTTTTCTAGGTGTGCTAACTGTCTGTTGTGCTGAAATTCTACTTCAGGAGTACACTAGTACATTAACCAAGAAAGGTCTGTAAAGTGTTTATCACAAAAAAAACCGATTTTCTACAAGGGAAGTTTGAGACAAGAGCTAAGTCGACAACACAGTTATCATGTTCTGCTTTCTAGTAAATAATGAAGAATTTATCAATACTCAGAACACATTTGCATACAGACATTAGACTCAATAGCAGAGCTCCACACGGCCAATACTGGAAAGATTCTGAATGACTGCTTAAACCAGAAAGGATGCAGTGTTTACCTAGAGCTCTTTTATCCTGCGAACAACAGATGTAAAGGGAAACATGGCCCTCGACACCTGCTCTCCTCCTAAAGTAGAGATGCGCTCCCGCGGTGCCCCTGCCCGCCTGGATCCCGAGGCCCGAAGGATTCCGTCCCCCCTCCCCAGCCGAGCTCCGTGCACAGGGCGTTATGCAACCAGGCCGGGGACACCGGGACAGTCCCAGCGCCGGTGGGTTACTCGCTCGCTCACTCGCTCTCTGCGTGACAAGCGACCCCTGCACCTGCTACTGTTCGTCCCCATCCCTACGCGGCTCGGTCCCGCACACGGCGCCCCAAGGAGCGCACCACCCCAGCACAGAGGCTCGTCGGGAAAAGCAGGGCGCAGGCCGCAACCGCAGCAGACAACCGGGCCCCACGCAACTCTCCGTCCTCCCGGATACGGGCAGCGCAGCCCGGTCAGCTCCTCGCACTGGTACGGCTGGGCCCGCGCCCGCCTCAGCCGCGCTCTCTCGCGCCAGACACTGAACGAAGCTCAGCTCGCCGACCCCCGGCCGCTCCACTCGCCTCACCCGTGCTACGCCGCGACCGCCACCTCCCCGAGGCGTGGGCCTAGCGAGCACCGCGGGAGCGGACGGCGGGGCCGGGCCTGGCGCAGAGCGGCGGCGGGGCCGGAACAGGCCGCGAGCCTGGAGCGCCCAAGAGGCCTTCTCCTTCCCCAGGCCACGGAGCTCGCCAACCGCCTGTCCCCAACTTCCTCGGCATCAACCACCCGAGCCGGCGCGGCTCCGCCAGCGTTACTTACCGAGGCCCGCGAGCGCCGGGACCCGGGAGGTGAAGGCCGGACGGCAGCGAAGCCCGAAACTGACACGGCGGCCATCTTGGGCCCGGCGCGCTGCG
>NC_031790.1:4192447-4268038 GCF_001522545.3 Parus major
CTGGGCGTCTCGCTGTGGCTGTGCGGAGCCCCTGCGGTTCGAGAGCGCAGGCTGTGGCTGCCGGAGGCTCCGACCGCCGAGAAACGGGCAGGATGGTAAGAGGGCTGTGGCTGCCGGGCGCGCGCTGGCGATAGATACCCATACCACGAAAAGAAGGAAATTCCTCTCTTAGGCTTAGTTAAGCTTGCCCTTAAAACCGCGACTCTAGGCTTTTTCCGAAGTGATGTGCAGAACAACGATACCATTTAGCTCTGAGAACGGGTACTCTGCCTGTGCCACTTGATATGTGCGCGAATAAGGGCTAGTCTCTCCTTGGCCATCTGTGCCAGGTAATTTCTGTAACTTTCTGACGTATTTTACTATGTAGAGTAGTGAATAATACACTGTCAAAACATTCGCTGTTCGACATGACAGTACCTTGGGAGCTCTCTAGGTACTTCTGTCTGCGGCTGTTTCTCGCAGATGGCAGTAGGGGCCCGTTTAAGAGGTCCAGCCTTGGCTTGCTCTTGGCTTACTCACACCACAGGTTCTCCTCGGCTCTGCTGAGGTACAGCGTTCCACTGGCACGTGGTGAACCTTGGCAGACGTGAGCAAGGAGCAGACTCAAATTTAAGAGCGTTCTCTCTCAGGTTATATTTCATTGAAAGAGTCTCATTTTGTTATGTGTTCTGTGTCGCTTTGTGCTGCATGCATCACCTTTTGTAACCTCTGGCTCAGCTTACTAGTTGTTTACACATCACAGACCTTTTCACTATTGCCTTAAAGTACAACTATGGCATAAAGTTCCTTGTGAGCTTCTGTTTCAAGAAAAGAAAAAAAATCTTAAGAAATGTTCTAGAGACAGAGCTGCTAAAACAAACATGTTTTCTGAATGGCTTTGTTTAGTGTCTTAAGGTGGGAAATTTCTCTTTTGAGCAAGAGGAATTACTTTGATGTTTTAACAGTAAGTTTTTCCGAGTGTAATTTTCCCAGTGAGTTGTTTATTAGTTTAAGCAAATGGATTTTGCAGTAGAGAACAGTGAAATCTAATTGTGTTCCTACAACATGTCGGTCTGTAGACTACTCTGTTTCAACTAAACTAAAAAAGGCCAACTAAAAAATGGCCTGTTTTCATCAACTCTGTCTTGTATTTTCACAGCACAGGCTAACAGTTAAATCATCAGAATTCCTGCATATGGCAATCTACAGACGGTAAGGAATTGTTTTATTGTAAAGACAGTGATGTTTTGACAGCACCATTTTGTAGCACTGCTCTTTGACCGTGCATAGTTTTCTCTTGAGGTGCACATAATGAAAGTAAAGTACCCTTCAATTGAGCAGTTTTCAGACTGTCCATAAGTTAACCAGCAAAATTAAATTCTGTTCTGGCAGCATATTCTGTCATGTTTCCCTTTAATTTCCAGTTTCTATAAGCTCCCGAACCGTTCTGCAGACTGTCAGAACAAAGCATGGTCTAATGGTTTGGAAGCAGCTAGGCTTCCCTCAACAACCTTTTCCACTGGTGTGCAGAAATAGTAAGTTATGATATGGATGCTTTTGTATCAGCACCAGTGTTCTTCATGGCTAAGAAAGCTGAAGCAACTGTAGGAAATATAGGAAAGTGACAATATAAAAACTGGATAAAACGAAATTTTTATAATGGGTACAGGTAGTCAGAGGGCAGGATTTAAATAATGTAATACAATGTCAAAACTTAATTGCATTTCAGGAGACAATAAAGAAATGCTTTTATTGAAAAGACATAGCCATGTCTGTTGATTTTAAAGTCCAGGTTAAAAACAGAACCATTTTGTGTTTGATGGAGAACCAAGTGTATAAATGTTTTATGTTGCCAGTTTAACTATGTTCTGCTGCTTTCTGTCTGTGATACCTATATGACTCCCAATAATACAACCTCCTCATAGACTGATACGATAATCTTTACCGTGCCTTTGTGTTAAAAACAGATTATATTAAAATAATAATTACTGTAAATATAGAAGTGATTAATTAGTTAATTAAATGACAAATTGATGCCTCTGTTGCTCTTAAAGCTGTGATTCATCACTGTAATTTAAATTAGACATTTAAAAACGTTATTTGTTGTTAAAAAAAAATGCATTTGATTCAAAAAATGACCATAAAAGAGAAATTAATATATAGGTCATTTCTCCTTCATTATTGTACTCCTAAAGCAAAAAGCTCATGTAGCCCATGTAGAATTACCTAATGCTTTAAATAAGGATGTATGCATATATTAGTATTGAAAAGTAGCGTCAGAATAAGTGAACTGACCTGTGCCCCATTTTTGGGAACAGCTACAATGAATCAATAGAAATAAAAGATACTGAGAGGAATGACAGGTTTGTCTTTACAAACAAGCTATGGGTCTGCTGCTAAGATGAAACTATCACTGAAAGGTAACAGAAACAATGGGATAGATTCCACTGAAAGATGAAAGAGACAGTGGGGAAACACCATAGAATTCCACAAGGGTTAAGAATTAAGAAGGGGATTATGTATTGGGGAGGGGAGGAGGGAGGGTATCCCAGGTATCAGGCGTTCCGGGAAGTCTGTACCTCTCAAGTACCTCAGCCCATGGGAAAAGAGAGAAAGGGACATGCGGCTGGGAAATTGGGATAAAAAGGAGGCTGCGCCCTCCAAAAATTTGAGAGACCCCAGGGGAACGCCCCATGGCCTCTCCCTTTATTCGAATAAAGTAAAAGGACTCCTCTGTCTCCTTTTTGGACATAAACTTCTGGTGTTTGTGGATTAATTTTCCTGACAATAGCAGCTCAGAAACTGGGCCTTTGTTTGTGCTCTGATATAGCTTGTCACATCTTCCAGACTTGGGGATATCACTACTTTAAAAAGATTTTCCCACAATCCCAGTTGGATGTGAAATCTCAGACCCGTCTCTCAGTGCTGGTGCAACAGTCCGACCTTTCTCCCATTAAAGAAAGGCTGTGTGCTCAGACAGCTGATTTAATGGGATACAAAGGACTGCTTTTCCATTGTTTTTGTATATTCCCAGCAGAGTACTAGGAAAATTGTTTGTCACAGCATGTTTTACTCAGAAGGCCAGGGATCTACTATATGAACATGAAACACTAGTTCTAATTATGCAAAGGAATAATTTGCTAGAGAATTTACGTAAATTCGGCATGATAATTGTTTTCACGCCAGCTGGATGTTTTCTGGGGTGTTGCTCCGTGGTTGATCGAACCAGCAAGATAATTAAGTGAAAAACGTTCCCCTAGCTGCTCCTCCCTGCAAAAAAACCGGGTTATTTCCTCATTTCATGGACTATGCTTGGGTTCCCCTCTAGAAAAGGAGCCCTTAAACGCCGGTTAGGAGCAGGCGGGGTAGCTGCGCGCGAGCGCACCCCGCCAAACGAGGAGGAACGTGCGGCGGCCTCTATGTGGGCCGTCCCCGGGTCGCGATGGTGCCGCCTAGCGGGGGCACCCCGCGTAGCTCCGGGCCTGAGGACCCCTCGCCGCTCCCTGCCTTGTCAGGTGTGGAACGGGGGGCGGGACAGAGACATGGAACACTGGGACATGTGGTGCGTGGGGCTCTGCCGGGCGCGATCCCGAACCGGCCTGGGTCCCCGTCCGGCCACTGCCGGGATAGTTACGAAGCGTGAGTGCGCCGCCTCACCGGGCGCGGGTGCGGGCGCGTCGGCCGAGCGCAGCGCTCGCTGCGGAGCCCCGTCCCGAGCGGTGGGAGCGCGTTTGTCCGCGCGCCGGGAGCGCTGTTTGCGGCAGCCATGCTACCCGCGTGAGGGGCGGGGCCAGCGGGGGAAGCGCGGGAGGAGCTTGCGGGGGGCCGGGCCTGTGTGGAGACCGCTTTCGGGGGTTTCGCTCCAGCACAGCCCGGCGCTGCTGCAGCCATGATCCACAGTCTGTTCCTGATCAACGCCTCGGGGGACATCTTTCTGGAGAAGCACTGGAAGAGCGTCGTCAGCCGCTCCGTCTGTGACTACTTCTTTGAGGCACAGGAACGGGCCTCGGAGGCGGAGAACGTGCCGCCGGTGATCCCCACGCCTCACCACTACCTCCTTAGCGTTTACCGCCATAAGATCTTCTTCGTGGCCGTCATTCAGAGTGAGGTGCCGCCGCTCTTCGTCATCGAGTTCCTGCACCGTGTCGTGGACACGTTCCAGGTATGGCCGAGGGGCATGGGCCCCGGGGGCTGGAGCGAGGGAGCCTTGGCACGGCCGCGCTGCGGGGGAGAACGGGCGGGGGGCGCAAAGAGCCCCTCTCGTTTTCAGCTGTTACTTTTGTTTCCTGACACGTAATTTTCATCCTGCGTTTGTGAGGATGTAGACAGGGCTTGCCGTAGTCGAGAATTTCCTTCGGAGGATTATTATGGATTCGGTATCTACCTGTGCTCACAGGATGAACCTTTCAGCAAATCAGTATTTCTGTTCTGCAGCCTTACCTGCTCTGGGAACTGTAAACTAAGACCAAGCTGTCCTTGATCTCACAAGGAGCTTTTGCAGTTCATAGCCACGTGCTTTAACGAGCAACCTGCCTGTGCATTTACATCTAGTGATGCTTCTTGGAAGCTTCCTAAAGCAGCGAGTTTCAGGAATTGCCCCAGAGTAGCTGTATTCCCTGTGTGCTATGGTTGACACATCTTCTGATCAGTTTATGAAAACAGTAAAGATGTCTGTCTTCTGCCTGCCAACAAAAGGATTGTGTTGTCTGGATTTGAAATGTCTTGTGACCAGCATCTTGCCAGCGTACAGGAAATGTGTGAGCTTGGCCAAACAAGTAATATGAGAGCTTTGGCTTCCAATATGTCAGAACCTGACTGTATTCTGAGTTACGTGTCTCTGACTTTAGAGAGTGAATTGGCCGTTCAGACCAGCAGTGGATCGGGTTAGACCCTTAGGATATGTTTTTTATGAGGGTATGAAGCATGAATGTGTTGTCACTGACTTAGATGTGTATTAAAATCTGATATGTCTGGAAAATAGTGTTTGTAATGCAAAACTAGGATTCCTCTACTGTCAGAGTATATATACTCATTCTTCATACAAAATGTCTGAGCTCTTTAATTGCCGTAAGTTAACTAGAAGCTCGGGTTTGTGTTTGTGCATGTGCACTTGCTCTCTCCATAAAGATGCTTGAAGTCCACATAGAATAAGACATAAAGTAATTTAAATGTTCAGCTTTAAAAATTGCTAAATTAGTTGAGACTGCTGATGCAGGAATTTGCCACCTCACTGGAGCAGTGGCCGAGGTGTGCTCAGAGTTGTACATGTCTGTGGGACTGGTGTGTTTGATGTGCTTGTAGTAATACAGGGAGTTTCAGTGGGTTTTTTGCCTCCAAGAAGAGGCTCAAGTTCATCCCGTGTGGGAGAGTACTGGACTGAATGATCACTAAGATTCTCTTTCAGAGATTGTTGAGTAATTCTTTCTTTTGCACAGGATTATTTTGGTGTCTGTTCAGAGGTAATAATCAAGGACAATGTTGTGGTGGTTTATGAGGTGCTGGAGGAGATGCTGGACAATGGCTTTCCATTGGCAACAGAGTCTAATATTCTTAAGGAACTGATAAAGCCTCCTACTATTCTCCGAACAGTCGTCAACACCATCACAGGTACAGGGAAACAAGAAGATAAAAAGGGGAGTCCAGGTGGTAATATTCCTGCATAAGTAAATTAGCACACGGGTGAAGAAAAATTGTGGTGTTCCATACCATTCATGCAGTACAGGTGTATTTAGGGAGTCATGTGTTAGTGCTTTGCTTTGTGGTTCCTTCCAATTTCAACACCAGCTGCACTTTGGTTTTGCATTTGGTTATGGTCTTGGTTTGGGGTTTTTGAACCTAAAAAAGCCAGATTACATTTTCAGTTACAGACATGACATGACTACCAGGATGAGTTAGTTTGCTGTGAGTTTACACATCCCCATGTGTTAACACTTTCCCATGCATTACTGTAGTATGAGTACAGGGAGTCAGGAAGAATAATTGCTCTCCTACAAAGAAACAAGTTATTGGGGATTAATTACAATTAAGCTCTATAAGGCCAAGGATTTGTTCTGCAGTATTGCCTAACTTCCGTGGTTGTTGATTCCCTTTCTTTTTCCAGGAAGCACTAATGTGGGTGACCAGCTTCCCACTGGACAGCTCTCTGTGGTGCCTTGGAGACGTACTGGTGTAAAATATACCAACAATGAGGCCTATTTTGATGTGATTGAGGAGATAGATGCAATCATTGACAAATCGGGTATGGAAGTTGCTCCTGGTTAAGAATAGGATAACTTGTCCTGATAATGCAAGAAGAGAGGTTTTGAAATAGGTGCACCTTCATCCAAATGTGGAAAGCTCTGTTCCTATTTTTACTCTGGAATGTTGCTAACTTATATGTGCTATTCAGTCAAAAATTTTACAGAGACACCAAGATTTTCACTAGTCTTTGTTATTGAGGTCTCATAAGCAATTCTATATAGAAATTAGAATAGAAAATAGAGGATGAGTAAAAATCGTGCATAGCACTTTCCTGTTGTGCATCTTAGTCATGTTAGAATTAGGAGCTGTTGTCATTGGCCATTAAAATGGACATTGCTGGTGTCCGTGGTTCTTAACTGAATGAATCTTCTAGAGGAGTCATTGTGAATGATACAGATGTTGAGCAGGCAACATAATGAGCCACAGCATTTCATTAAGAAAATAGATTTCCTTCCTCTTCACTTATAGTTTTTCCACTTTGGGATTTTTTTGATCAGCTTCACATAACCACCTCTGTTTACTTTATTGTTACAGGTTCCACAATTACTGCTGAAATACAAGGAGTGATTGATGCTTGTGTCAAGCTGACTGGGATGCCAGACCTTACCCTCTCCTTTATGGTAAATCTCAAGGACGTATCTTTACTTAAATATTTTGAAAGGGGTTTCCCAGCCCTGCTGCTAAGATCGCAGCCTTGTGATGATGGACCCCAGTACATCAGAATCTGGGTATGCCAGATGAAAAGAGAAAGAAATGACAGTGGGAACTCATCAGGAACTTCGGCAACTTAGAGCCTAAAAGAGCTTTTTCAGACTATTTGCTTAAAAGCTGAAGTAATGTGTGCTGTGACTTAAGTTTTTGAGATACAGGAGTGCTTTAAGCAGATATTCTGAAGGGCCCCCTCTTTTATGAGTATGCACCAATGCAATTATGTGACATGGCTGAGTTTTCTAAAACAGGATTAAAAGTATCCTAAAAAAGGATAGAGGTTATTGAGTACTGCTTTCACAAGGATATAACAGCGTCAGACATGTCTGAATGTATACACCTTCAACTGGTCAAGAGTGTGTCAAATGGCAGGCCCTTCATGGATAGAGGATTGCTAAGAAGAGGAGGTCATTTTAAATTGTACTGCCTTCACAAACCTTGAGACTTTCTTTTTGTTTCAGAACCCTCGGTTATTGGATGATGTCAGCTTTCACCCATGTGTGCGTTTTAAGCGCTGGGAGTCAGAGAGAATACTCTCCTTCATTCCACCTGATGGAAATTTCCGCTTGCTGTCCTACCATGTCAGTGCTCAGAAGTAGGTGATGACTCTGGTGCTGTGAATTATGAAATTTGGATCCTTCTGGCTAGGAAGAAAATAAAAGTAGGAACTTCTAAAGATGAGGTGGCATATTGAGCCAAGTGAAGTAGAAGTGCATGGTGACTTGCATTTTTCTTTTTTTGAGTTACATGTTTTCTCCTTGTTTGGGCAGTGATTCTGTAATTTCTTTCTGGCCAGCCAGCGTTTTTCAAAGACTACTAGCAGATAAACAAACTAGATAGGGAAAGAATTAGACAGTGTAGAGTAATCAAGCTGTTGATTTCATGTGTTTATAAAAACCTTTTAAAATAAAACAAGATAGTTTGGTGCTCCTGTTAGGTTTTTGACATCTCTCTTAATGGAACCACAAGTTCTTGCCCATGTTTACACTCTTTTCTGGAAGCAGCTTGCCAAGTAATATTTACTCGGGGTTACAGCTGCTAAAGAAATTTTGCTAGACCTTTGTCAGATTTATCTCTAGTAGATGAAAAGGAGTGGCAAATGCAACCAAAAGCACAAACGTGAAGTTCAAGTGCTGCTGCATTGTCAGGACCCACTTGCCAGCCTGGTTGTGACATGCAAAAACATTTCTCATGTTTTGCTCAAGCCTCCTGTTTTATTTGAGGTGGTTCCTTGTTCTGATAAAACAGGATACAGCAAGCTTGATTACAAAAAGTGTAATTAAGACTTGAGAATGGAATCCTGACTTTGCTCCTAACTCAAATAAATGGGTGTAGGATTTCCTTCTCTTTTAAGCAAATATGAGGGCAAGAAAATGACAAGGACTTTCTGTTTGTCTTTATTCTAGCCTTGTGGCAATTCCTGTCTACGTTAAGCATAACATCAGTTTTCGTGATGGCAGCTCATTGGGACGGTTTGAGATCACAGTGGGGCCAAAGCAGACTATGGGGAAGACTGTAGAGGGAGTGATGGTCACTAGCCAGATGCCAAAAAGTGTCTTAAATATGACCCTTACACCCTCCCAGGGAACACATGTCTTTGATCCGGTTACAAAGGTAAGACTAAAGACAGAAATTAGATGGGTTTTTTTTTTTTTTTTTTTTAAATCTTTCTTACCAATCAGAAAATGAAGCCAGCCTGATGATGCTTACATTAACACTTCCATGAATACTGCTTTGCTGAAGGCAGCATGTTGGGGTGAGATCTTTTTCTGAACAACTGCATACTAGGAGTTTTCTTAATCCCCAGAACAAATACCTTGGTGTCTGAGTGGATTGTAATTCTAGCTACTTGGTGAGTAAAGAAAATCCAAGCACTGGTTTTGTATGATGGGCGTCAGTCTGCTGGATGGCTTACAAACATCTGCATATCTAGTTGTCATGCTCAGTGCTGCATGTTGGGTTTTTTGCAAACACTAAGGGTTGGTTAATGGTTTTGATTTGGCTTGGGATGTTCTGGTTTTGTTGTTTGAACCTGAGGAGTTAACTTTTTTTTTTCCTTCTTACAAACTTTAATCTGAGGGGCTTACCCATGTGGCCTTTAGCACAAGTAGTGGAAATACAATTCATAGTAGTCTTTTGGGGAGCCTCATGGAAAAGAGAGGAAGAACAAAGGTTCTGAGGTATCTGCTCCTTAATCTGGTGTCTGGCCAATATGAAAGGCAAGATACTAAGAAAAAGACATTTTTCATAGAGAAATATTAAAAGCTGTCATTGGAAGGGGACACTTCTTTAGAGGGTGCAGCATTTGAGTTTCACTGGTGCATTTTCTGCTCCTTAAAGTTACTGTCATGGGATGTTGGGAAAATAAACCCCCAGAAACTGCCAAGTCTGAAAGGGAGCGTGAGCCTGCAAGCTGGGACATCGAAACCAGATGAAAATCCCACCATTAACCTGCAGTTTAAAATTCAGCAGCTGGCTATATCTGGTAAGTGACTTTGAGGTAAAGAAGTGGAATGTTCTCTGCTATGCCAGTGCTCATTCTGTATGTAGCTGAAGTAACTTCACAAACCTTCATGCTCTGAAGTACATTCTACATGAAACACCTTCTTCAAGCAAAAAAGTTGTCTGCTTTGACTACATATCTATGGATTTGTTCTTGCTGGTGGTCTGTGAAACAACTTACCTGCATTTCCTTGCATTTTGTGCTTACAGACCTCTGAAGAAATTTAGGGTATGGATATGTTTGTAAAGAATGATTCTAACAATTAGCAGTTGTCAGCTTTTCTCAGTTCTGTCTGCTGCTTGCTAAAACTTTCCCTGTGCTTTCTGCACCACTAGTATGGTCTTCTGTCCCTTTATGCCAAAGGCCTGTTAGCTTTGTTTGTGGCAGCAGTCAGTCTTATGCTGTGTTTGTTTGCCTCTAGGACTGAAGGTGAATCGCCTGGACATGTATGGGGAGAAGTACAAGCCATTCAAGGGGATAAAATACATGACTAAGGCTGGCAAGTTCCAAGTCCGAACCTAGAGGCTTCTGATAGTGAGGAAGAGCACTTTTCCTGTTTCCCCTGTCCCTTGGCTGATGGATCCCATCCATCTGTTTAGGGTTGCTTTCTTGTCTGTAGTAGCATAAGCAGGAAAGCCAGTGCTCAGAGTGCTGGAAAACAGGAAAAAGCAAGGTTGACCTGATACCACCTCATCTCTACTTGAGTCTGAAGTATTTGGAACAATAGCAGATGGGAGAGTTGCTCAGGTCCCTTATGATTAGTGAGTCAGCTATGTAAGCTTGTATCACCATCATTTTGCTGTCTTAGAGGAAATTCTAGGGATTTATGGCCTTTTGTAGCTCCTCTTCATGTATTTTGTTTGTTTTTTATCCCTTTTTAGATGTACTAAGTTGAATTTCCACAAACTTCAGTATGACGATCCAGCAGCTGCCTTCTTGGATCACTGGCTGTTAGAGTAGAAAACATCTATGTAGTTGTGAAGAACTGTGTAGTTCTTTCCAGGAGGGAGAATATCTAGCTGTTCTGCTTCAAAAGGTCTGGAAGAAGTGGAAGGGTAGATTGTTCCACCCAGGATGGGAAGTTGAGAAGCCTGAGAAAGGAAGTACATTGTTTCTCTAGATATTTCATAAGGCATCCTGGTCATCAAGGATCTTGAGTCTGAATACAGACTTAAAATACATTCAGATCTTGTAACTGATGGGCAGTGGTATCTCCATGTAATTCTGCTTCTCTTATTTCATCAATGTTTGAAGGTAGAAATTGTCCTGGGTTATTTGGGGAATCAGAAGAGACAGACAGAGGAACTTTGGTGGAGAGAGCACTGATGGAATTAGAAGCTGCGGCTACATGAAGATAACCACTGTCCTAGTAACTTGTTGGAACCTCTTTTTGCCTCTCCTTGCCTATTGCAAATGAAGGTGATACTGCTGTTTTCCTGCTCATTGATGTCTTTCTTTCAGATAATTGTGACCTGGTACTATTTTAGTGTTCCTCCTGTCCTACCTCATTTCAGTTCCTGTACCAGTCAGGTGCTGTGCAGATGATTCAAACCTACACCAGATTTTTCACTGGGATCATCTCTTCCTCAAAAACTGTTGTTATATCTGCCCATTCCATCCTGCAGTACATCCGTCTGTACAGCAAAAATAGGAAATGAGAGTCACCTGCACTGTTCATATTGTCTGTAATAGTCTCTTTGGCCACTACATGCCAATGTGTTTTCTCTTGGTAGCAGAACTTGCACCTAATCTGCTGTACACGTGACCACACACGTACGGCTGTGGAGTCCAGCATGCACAGTTCATGCTTTGTGAACAGAACAAGGTGACTCTAGACAAAGGGTGGCATTCGATCTGCCTTGCATGTGGTGGACGCTTGCAGTGGATGAGTGGCATCTTGCTTGGATTGCAAGTTCCGCTGCAGCTGAAGAATTGCATAGCAGGTGGCATTCTGCTGAGGTGACATTACTGCTAAGCATGTTCAGTGCAAACAAAACCTTCAACAAGAGCATCAATAAAATTAATTTTTACATGTCATTTGTGTCATTTCAGAGTGGTTTTACAAGTTGAAATAAAGTTGCTGTTTGAGGAGGAAGGTAAATTATGCCAATTGGATTGTGTATAATGGGTGCCTTAGGGAGATAAATGTCTTTATGCAGTTGGCATTGTAAACCTGGGACTAAGTTGCTGTCTGATAAACTAAAATTAATTGCTTTCTTGGTAATTTTTCTTAGTGTTTCCCAAAAGAAGTGCTGAGCATTTCCTAGAACCTCAAGTGAAAACACCCTTAGGAATGCAGCTGAACCATTTTTGTTTGCTGGGTTGGGTAGCATGCTAAAGGCAGTGCTTTGATCATGAAGACAAATACCTCATCACCTTCCTGCTCCTCAAATATCGATACTGCTTTTTGGCTTTGTAGCTTTGATTTTTAAAGGGTCTTTTATTTACTGCTGAAGTGATTCATGTAACTCGAGATACTGGAAGATTTCTTATACATATAAGGGCATCAGGCCCTTATGACATACCAGTCTGAGATGGTTGCAAGTTCCTATGAAAGATGAAGCAGGGCAGAAAGGGGAAATGGGGAACATCATTTGTGACACAAATTGGACATAAGAAGGACTTCTGGGGGTATATATGAGGTGCAGCTGTGTACTTCAGTTACAAAAGATGCTGATGTTGATTGGGGTTCTGAAACAACTTGAGTATGACATTATATCAGCTGCAAAGTCAGAGGAAAGCAAGCAGGCAGATGGCAGTTGTTATTCTTAGACCTTGTCTCAAGATGGTGCTACTGTGTGCTGGAAGAGGACAAGTAGGGATTAAAACCGTGTAAGTGGAAAAGTTGATGTAAAGACAGAAACTATCTCAGGGATTTTTTTTTTTTATTAGGGAGGGATGTAATGGGTAAAGAAGCCAGGAAAAGACAGTTGAATGCACTGAGCTAGGTGGCAGCAACTTCTGAGAAATGAAAGTTAAAGTAAGGCTGGAGAATACTAGATGCTAGCTATTGGACAAGGATTTGGTAAATCTCCCAGATTAAGTAAGAAAATGAAGTATAAAGAAGCATTTGTAAAACTTTGGGGTTGATTCTGGGCCATTCTTTTAGTCAGCTACATAGAAGATGTCTCAAAAGATAGACCAGGATGAAAGGAATGAACAAGTGCAGATGTGGCAGCTAGGGCTTATCCAGCATTCTTTGTCAACTTGGATATTTAATGTAATGGTATTTTCCAAGAATTGGTAATAACTGTGAGGTAAAACTTTTCTCTGCAGCTTACGTTTTTGTAGGTTCTATTTTTCTAAAAGAGATTGTGTCAGGTGTGGTTCAGTTACATTTTATTGGTGGCTGTTAGATCACATTGAGTTCAAATATTGTATTTAGTAGACTGAATTTCAAAAGTTGCCTTCCTGAGGACTCTAACTTGCATTAGTCTGTGAAATAGTTTAGACTGTTCTACAGGCTGCAGGTATTTGGCAGGCTTGGAATGCCAGTACAGTGAGGCACAAGAGCTCATGGAAGTGGGCCCAGGGGAAATGAAGGGAAATTAATTTGTATTTTTCTCAAGGTTAATAACAAAATAAAACTAGCAACAGCAACAAAAAAAAAAAAAAACAAAAACCCACACCAAAACCCTAAACTGTGACTCTTCATTAAAAAACCTATTTTCTCCTTCTACTGACTGGAATATGAAACTTGTTGCTGAAGCTAACTGGACTGTGACCACTGTTCCTCCGAGACCATTAGAGAAGATCTCTTTGAGGTCAGTTTCTAAGCCAGTAGCTAGAAACTCAACCATTTGTAAAGTTGCCATTTACAAAACAACTTTGAGAAAGTAATGGCCATCTTACCAAATCTCTTCTATACCTACTTAGATTATTTATCTGAGTAGTTGTGCTAGTGGGTTATCAGAGAGCTCCTTAAAAACTGTTAAACATTTTGAGTTTCAACAATGTGTTCAATTTCCCATATACAACAGGCTAATTTTCTAGCTGCTGATTGATGCTAAAACTAAATTCCTTATGTACCCTCAGTACAATGTTTTCCTTTTGTTAAAAGGTAGTTACACCTGTTTTTGCTTTACAAAACAATGAGACAAAAGAGAAGCTCTCAGAGAGGCTTCACTCTTAGGATGTGCATAGGTGGCATTTAGCTTCATGTGGCAGCAGCAGTACAAGGAAGTAATGCTGATTACTGAGATTCTTGTTCATGATGACTCAGTTGTACCTGTCCTGTCTTCTGTAAAGGACAAAGGCAGCCTTATGATACCTGATTTGGCCTTTACTTGTGGATGTAAATCTAGCTACCAATATGTTTGTCCTTTGTTTTGCTCTGCTGCACAGAAGAGAGAGCTTTTGCTTCATGTCTGATGATAATGCATAGAAATTTAATAGTCAAAAATATGCATTGATTCTGTGGCAGATCAGGCTGCTGTTCAAATTTTTACCCATTCTATTACCAGGAGCAAAACCTAATGAAGGAATAAAATAAAATTAAAAATAAGCATGCCGTCCTGAATTTGCTCTGAGAGTTTGAGCTTAAACTTAGTTAATTAATTGGTTCCAAACTGCAGAAGCAAGTAGTATATTAATCTGGAAATAAGTAGCCCATGTCTACAGCTTTTGTTCTTTCTATTGAAACCAGCTTAAATTACCAAAGTGACATGGTATAAGGACAGAGCTTAAGGTATTCCAATTGTACAGCAAAGTAAGGAGGGAGGTGAAGTTTTCAGGAAATTAAATGTCCCCTTCAGTTCACACCCATTCCTAAAACAGTGCAGCTCCTAAGAGATGCATGGTGCCCAGATGTTGTCTCTTGGTTTATTCACTCGGCCAGAATTATTTTTTTTATTGCACTTATGTGATTTGATGCAAGGTGAAAGTTTGGTGATGTTCGGAAAAAGTTTGATTAGCTTCTAATAACCTGTAATAAGGAAACGAGAGTATTTTGAGAACATGCCCTTCCCATACATTGCAGTTTGCTTCCCTGTTGTACTAGAAGTTATAAGCATCTGGACAAACAGGAAGCCCTGCCAGCCTGCTTAAAGCACCCAGAAGGAAGCTGTGAGGGCATGGTCACAGGATTGCAAATGGTTCATTTTTCTTTCTCAGAGTTTCATGGTGTCCTGAATCCAGTCAAGATAACGATTCACATTTGTATAAACACCAGGTATGTCTTTGCGGCCACAGCCTATTCCCCAGCTGATGATTCCAATCAGATACATACGATCATCCTTCATACAGACCAGAGGTCCTCCAGAGTCACCCTACAGAGAAATAGCACATCAGCAACAATCTCTTCATTTGGTTTTGCATTGTTTTTCCCACCCCCATTGGCATTAGGGATGCACTAGTGTTTACAGAAATAGCCTATGTAGTATGCTCACAAAACAAGAGAATATTGCAGTCACTAAAGTGACTTTTACCCAAGTCACTTCTATGTTCCAGACTCCCACAGTGCTCCTCTCATGGGGAGAGACACAGGAAAATGTAGCACTTAAGCGTCAAACTTTGTATGGTGCTCATTTATGAAATGCAGGTAAAATGTTGAACAAAGAGAGGAAGGCCATTATTAAAGCTCTAAAGATCCAAGGGGTTTTATACTGCTGTGTGTAACAGTAAAGCAAAATTATTAAATAGCTGTTTAAACAGAAAAGATGGGGATTCCTTTTTCCTAATGTTGTAGCTGCTTGTTCTCTGCCATCTTTTAGACTTTCTCCCTCTTTTCTCTGCTTTTCAGTAGAGGGGCAACCCCTTCCTTCTACAGAACCTCCTGCTGAGTGTTTTGCATGCTCACATAACAGAAAATACTAGGAAATGCTTGGGTGGATTTTCCTGTTCAGTTTTTTGGTATTTCCTGTATTTGGGATTTTCAGTCTGTGTTGCTCTGGTTTGATTGCTTAAGTGTTCTCTGCCTTCCCCTCCATGAAGGGCAGAGGAAGAGAAATGAAAGAGGAGCCACCAGTTCTGTTCTGTTCATGAAAAGTCTACTAGAACTGCCATGTAGGCAAACGTATCACTTCTTTAAACTATTTTCTGAAGCTTTTTGTTTAGTTATATTGAAGTACAGAGAAAAGAAAAGAGACAAGGGAAAAAAAAAAAAAGAACAACAGAATTTGGTTTACCTTGCAGGCATCATCAAGGTTTCTTGTATCTCCTGCACATAACATATTGTCTGTAACTGTCCGGTTATCTAGATACTGTGCTGTGCACCGACTGGCTGGGAACAATCTGACATGGCCTTCCTTCAGGTGCTCTGAATAGAATGGAGAAACTGGAAGAAAAATGACAATATAAATACATATATATATGTCTGAGTATGTGCATATATATATATATATATATATAAAATTTTTTTTTTTTTTTTCAGTTTCCATAGTTTAGGGGAGAGTGAACAGAAGTAGCTCTGGCTAAACTAAAATTTCCTTGCAAAAGGGCCTTTTTGTATCTTGGGTGTTCCACTTCGATAATCAGAACAGCTTAAATCTAGTTGAGAAAGAATATTGTTTCTTCAGCGTGCTAGAGAGGTTTATGTAGGCTCTAAATTAAACACTGCTGTTTTTTTTGGGTGGATAAGTCATCTTTGCATAGTTACATCAATCAAAATGAAGTAACAGGAAACGTCTATGAAAATGCCTTAACTGTATGAAACAGGATCCTAACTTTTTAATATTAGACTTCCACTAACAAAAGTTAGATGCTTTGTCATACATAATACTGACTAACTGGTACACTTAGGTTAGAATGGAAGAGATTTGGTTGGTTGATTTGGATATTGGTTTTATATCTATTATATATAAATCTATATATATTTATTATTAGTTTTATAGCTACAATTGCACAAAACTGAAAGTTGGCAGGATTGATGTTATTCAGTAGAGTTTTAAATTACAGTTGCAGCATCTTTTCCCTCTCAGAGTTTATCCTGTACTTCCTGTAAGCAATGTTGAGGACAATCTTTAAAAGCACTTCAAAAACACTTTATGCCACACTTACACGCGGTGTTAATTTTAGGTCTGTTCCAAAACCCATACAGGTCCAAACTGAGATTAGGTTTTGTATGATGGATGCTTAACAGTTTCTGTCTTGCTAAGTTTACAAGTTAGAGAATTGAATGAAAATGGAAAAGGGAGAAAGTAAAATATGAGCTGGGGGGAAGGGAGGGGGGTGGTTTTTTGCTTTATATATAGGTGTGCCTGTATATACTTTCAGGCAGCTTTTATTTCTGTTTGTCATAGCTCACTTTAAAAGCAATTTAACTTGCCTTTTAATGTCTATTTGGGATTTATTTTTATTTCTTCAGTTTTTTGGGTTTTGGGTTTTTTTTTTGCTAATTGTTACAACCCAGGAGCTGGTAAGGAAAGTTGTCAGTAAGATGCCCGAGGATGTGACCCCTGTTTCAAGAGTTGTTCTTCTACACTCTTGTGGTGCTTTATGTACTCCAGTTACATCAGTTACATCATCCTAGTTATGTCATTCCTTGTCCCCACCCAAGAGTTATGTCATCCCTATTCTCCACTCCAGTTCTAGAATGTTCCAATTTTCTCTATTGGTTCCCATTCTCCATCACTCCACCCCCAAGACCCTGGTTAGCTGTTATCCCTTGGCTCCACTTTTGTACTACCCCTGTGCCCTCAGTCCATTGGCCCTCAGTTCTGGTGCTCCGCCCTTCACTGTCTGTGTATAACCTTGGTCCCTCCTTTGTTCTGGGTTTTTTTTGTCCCTGGTTCCCTTCTGTGTGTAATCAATGAACTCCACAGGAACACCATACAGAGACCCCCTCTCGTACTTATCCATTGACCCTCAGACAACATCACGGTGTGTGAGTGCTTGGTGCTCAGAGCCATCCCCTCCCAGCAGAGACACGAAGCTCTCGGGAAGACGGTGGCTTCGGCAGCTCCTGCTGCACTGGGACAGCTCATCTCTATAGCCAATGTCTCTTTTAGAATAATGCATCAATCTGCAACTGTATGGTATAGCAAGCCTTAACAGAAATGGATTTCTGTCCAAATTACAGTATCTAAATGTACTGAGTACAGCAGGTTTGGCGGCCCTGATTGCAAATCTTATGTCTTTCCTACCTCATTCACTGTGCCTTTTTTTTTTTAGTTTTGTACTGTGGAGAGTATCAAGGAAGTCTCTACTATACAACTGACAGGACTCAGATGAATAACTTACACCAAAACTTGGTTTTGAATAACTCCTACTTCAGCATACAATTTGTAGTGCTCATATAAGCCAATATGATACATTACACATTCAGTGATGCTAAAGGCTTGAATTCTTTGAGGGAAGAGAACTCAAGCTCTGGACGTGTAGACATGTATCTTGTACTTACATTCTTCATTTTTTCCATAACCAGAGATCTCACATTCAGTCCAGTCAGGCAGCTGCAGCTCTGGCATGGGGAGGCAGGCAGCACGGACAGTGCTTGTTTCAACAGCACAGTCTTCTGCATCTGAATTCAACTGCAATAGAGCTAAACAAGGAAAAAAGATCCCCACTTCATCAATCACAAACTTGAGCCAACCATGACCTTCAATCATAAAGTCAGGAAAGTTCTTACCAATATCATTGTTGAAATTTTCTGAGTCAAATCTCTGATGCACAGTGTACTTCTTCACTTGAAACTTCTGTTCATTTTCCTCGGGAGTTGCTCGGGAAGTCCTACCCAGCACAATCTTCAGCTGATTTGTACTAAAGCTGAAGAACAAGAGAGTCCCTATTCCTGTTAACTAGAGTGGACCCTCCCCTTGAAGATGTACCGTTGGAAGGTCTGGGTTTTTTTAAATTTTAGCTCTATTACTACTTTGTTACCCAGGCACCTTAACTTCAAAGTGACCTATTTGCCATCATTTTTGTTCTATATGCTTACAGCAATCAGGGCAAAGCTCCTCTGCCAGCCCCTTGCTGTTCTCAAGTTTCAGATGGTTCTTCATGTGTATTGACAACTTTGTTCTTGAGGTATCTGATACTCTCCTGTGGTACCTTAATGCCATCCTGTTAGTTTGCCCAATTAAATGCCTCTCTGTAATGTTCAACACAATTAACTATAATCTTTAGTGCATCATTTAGTGCATTTTTACTGGGATAAAGAGGGGTTTTTCCAAGTGTTTTACCCTTCCAGTAAAGCTATACTGGACGCTTCTATTTTCCAGACTTTTTCCCCCAGATAGTACCGAATCCTCAACTTACCCTTCTTCAAAACAGTGAGCAGCTGACAAAACCCAGCAGGAACTGATCAGAATTCCTCCACAGAGGAAGTGCTCTCCAGGCACGCGGTGATACTTCACAAAGATGGCAGCTTGCCATGGGTGAGCTGCAATGTCTGTGTAGGAACCACCTTTAATCCTGTACTGGCGTACTCTGCGCTGCCGTAAGCCACAGGTGGCTGTAGATGAAACCCAGAAATAGAATTTTTATTCAGGCACTCTTGCTTTGAGTTAGGGTTAAGAGCCTGCTAGTCACCAGTCCATGGTGAGGCAGGCTGCCACGAACTGTTCAGTATTTGACTCATCCCTGTTTCCTAGGAAACTTGTATTCTGATTTGAAAAATACAGTAAGGAAACCCTTTCCTGTCCTCCATTTCTACAATCTTCCCTTCTGGTAGAGCAAAAGGCACTTCTGTGAGAGTGGAGCTACAGAATCTCTTTCTGCTCCAAAAAGCTCTTTTTTGTTTGTTTGTTTACCTCCAGCTCTTTTTTTACTGGAAGATGCTTGAGTGTAATACAGCTTTTTTTCTCCAGAGCTTATTTTAATACAGATGGCATGCAGGACAGTAATGCTTCCAAGAAAGAGAAGAACCAGGAGTGCTGGTGTCCTTACAGCAAGTAGGCACATTGCAGTACTCCCATGTGAGCCGATTTCCTTTCAGGACATGGCACCAGGGCTTGCTGTCATTATCAGGATTCCTGCAGCATAGGGAAGAGAAGAGCTATTTGTATTATCAGATCTATAGAGACCTAAAGGTATCAGACTATGCCCTGAGTGTATTCTTTTTGATTTTTCTAGAGATACAGAGGGCCCTAAGGGCCCATGAAATTTGCACTTGAGGAGTCTAATCTTAGAGAAGCATAAATAGGTCAGGTGGAATAAAAATACTATAGGGAGTGAGTTTCATTGCCACCAGTAATTTTGTGTATTTCCTGTGCTTTACTAGTCCATGTAAAAGACTAGAGCCTTGCCTTAAGAGTACTACAAGGCAGTTAGAGGGGTTTTTTTTTAATTCTATAACCAACTACATACCTGCAGAAATTGTGACTACCAAGACCCAGCCGGTAAGCATCTCTTCTCCAAGCAGTATATAGCTTGTTGACAAGGATTTGAGAATTCCACTTCAAACAGGTAGCTCCAGAACTGGTAACACTGTGGCTGCCACGGTAATCTGTGCCTCGTCCAGATCTGCAGTTGGTGTTCCTAACTTCAGTAAGAAAGCTGCACATTAAATGATTGATGCTAACCTGTCAGTTGTTCTTAGATGTGATTTCTGTCAAGGCATCTATATATTACCTCTATGTGTCTCATTCTCTCAGTGTCATAAATACTAAAAATCTAAATATGATATAACATGAGAGTCTCAACTTTTTAGGCTACAAAAATAGCCCAAGAGAACCCTTATATATGCAGTGAATAATGGAAATTCCCAAGTAATTTCCCTGTCCCCTGCATGTACCTTTTGAACAGGAGGGCACACTGCAGTGCTCCCAGGCGTACCTTCCCCCTTTGTAGATATAGCACCAAGGTCTGGAATCCTCATCTGGGTTTCTGAAAGAGTTACAATAGATATCATTATAAAACTATTGTCAGTAGTGTCATGTAGGCCATATAATTTGCTAACAGTCCTGCTCTGCAGTGAAGATGTGGACTGAACCATCAGAAGTTGCTAGAATTCCTATTTTAATTATAAAACTGTGGAGTACATTGAGGTGATGATGAGATGGCCAGTAGCTAGCAGGAGTGCTTGTGCATGCTTGCGAAGTTTAGGTCATGTACAGGAAACACTGTATTTTTAGTTTTGATCAGGATTTGAAGTTGTAGGAAACTGAATTACAAATGGAGTTTAGGGAGGACTGAGAAGGGGCAAGGGAAAGACTGTGGGGTGAGAGATACTTGCATGATGTAGTCTGCCATAAACATCCAGTCTAGGAAGATCTGAAGTTCAGATGTGTCTACAGACGTTGCAATTACTGCTCACGGGCTGCACAGTATCTGCACCTGTGCCGAGTGCTCTCTGCTTGGTATCAGACTACAACAAGCAGCCATTCTTTTGCTCCAGGCTCTTAGAACAGGCTGATTCCTGTGGCTCTGACCTGTAAGTCGTCAGACCCTCACCTGCAATAGTTGTGATTGCCCAATCCCAGCTCAGCAGCATCCGCTCTTTGGCCACTGTACATCCAGTCCACCAAGCCATTGCTATTCCAATTTAAACATTCAGTTCCACTCTCTGTCATGCTCCAGGTACCCCTATATGTTACTCCAGTGTCTTTGTAGCATTTAACTTCAGTGTCTGAACAAAAGGGAACAAAATGTAAGGACAGCATCCCAATTCTTTCACTGCTTCTCTGTTCTTTTTAAACTTGGTTTTCAGATCTAGTCTAGTAAGTCAGTAAAAATGGCGTGTCAGGCAGACAGTAAACATATATGACAGTCTTCAGTTACAAAATTCATAGTTTTATTAAGGGACACCTAGAACAACCCAGGTGTCCTTAAAGCATTAGCTTTAGAATAAAAAAAGACAACTTATTAGAGAGCTTAGCCTTCAGCAGAAGCTTCTGGGTACCCCATCCTTGTGCACTGCACAGCTAACACCGATAGCATTGTTCACAGTAGTTAATGTGGTATACTCACCTATTTCACACTGCTTCCCCGAGAAACCTTGGTGGCACTGGCAGATGAAGAGCTGTGGGGAGTAATATGCCTGTGAACATTGGCCCCCATTGTAGCATTTATTTCTAGTGCAGGCTGTGGAATAAGCAAAAGCCAGGAAATACTGTTAGATTTCACAGAAGCAAGAAGCTGGCAATGTATATACATCTCTCATTTTCCTGTCTCATTTCTGTTTTTCTCTACCTACCTATTGCCATGTGCTTATATGTGCTAAGCACCTATTGCCATGTGCTTTTACAGCCTTTTTGTGTAGTTCTTCCATTATTTCTTCATTTCATTCTCTCTATATATTCTATTTGACTTCCTCAGCCCCATGCCCACTCCTACTTAGTAGTGCCCGAGACAGTGTAAACTGGTATTTTCATTTCTATCCTCTTCTATTCCCAGAAAAATTTTCTGTGAAGTAACTCTGGCCCTGACAGTGGAGTTCTTTAGGATGACTAGATGGAAAATCTCTCACCGTTTCCTTTTTTCTTTGTCACACTTACCTCTGACAGGCACAGTGTGGCAGCGACTCTGACCACTGTCACACCTACAGTATTCTATTCTGCTCCCTGAAAGCCTCAGCCAGGTCCCCCTGGGTTGGTAAATTTCTGCAGATGAATTATCTGTGCAAATGGCTGTAATCAGAGAAAGGAAATCCTCATTTAGAGATTCAGGGAAAAGACCTGGCTGAGCAAAATGACTCCCTTCTATTTCCAGGAGAAAAGTATCTGTGATGGGAGCATCTGTCTAATGGGTTGCCCTTCTTCCTTCTCAGACCACAACTGTCCCATCTCTCTTGCTGCTTTGCTGCTGGATGTACTGTTCCACTATTGACTGGCCTCTTTTTCTTTTTCTTCTTTTTCAAGAAGAGCAGAGGGAGGGAAAACTGTTTGTTGTGGATTGTATTAATGGCCTGGTATTTTGCCTTCTGAATCTCTCATCCACATAACCATGACAAAAAGCTTTCAGGCTCTGTTTCTTCAGCATCATTTGCTTTCCCCTCCCATGTTCATAATGCATGGTTGTAATTGGCCTGGCTTACCTCTAGATCTGGCTCCACGTTTGAAACGCACGTGTAAGCCCTGCGAGTAAAGAAGGTTAATTATGTGAGTAACTGCTCTCCTAAAAAAGATGAGCGAACAAGTACTTTCAAAGAGTCAGTCCTTTTTTTGAGGTTATGTAAATCAGGGAAGCTCTGAGGAAGTGTCTGCCCTCTTGTCAGACAATGAAAAGTGCCTCTAGTACCTTTAGTATGGATTCCTAAGAATTGTAAATAGTTGCCATGGATTACCAGGTGATTGCTTGTCATCTGAGTGACACGAACTTGGGATGTGCTGTACTCACATTGTGTGTTAGGTCATTATCTGCTCTTGGGGCATTGCAAATGCTAACTAAAGCTTGTCAGCTTTCTGCTGCTTGAAGGAGGTTCAAGCAAATAATTTCCAAGGTAAAGTCAACAAGCAGTTACTTTTGCTCACTGACATGCAGTTTCCCCATAAAAGTTTGTAGATTGATTATCTTTAAGAGCTATGTCTTCTGCAGCCAATTAAATGAAATATTTTGGATAAAGTTTTATGGAAGAAACCAGTTTAGAAAGGGTCTTCAATTAGGCCACAAGAAAAAGAGGGTCAAAAGAAAGAGGAAGGGTGGGATAGCAATTTTTTGAAAAAGGCAGTAAACGTTTTAGAATTGTATAACATTTACTCAAGCTGTGTGCAGTCTGAGGCTTAAAGTGAGGAGACAAGGGAACCATTGATGTGCACTTTGAAGCGAGAGTAGTGGTGAAGATGATGACCACAGAAAATGAAAGGCTCATTACAATGGAACTCATTAATAACAGTGAAAGGTAACAGTGAACAGATACCCTGAGAATACCTGGAGAAGACTTTCTTACTTAAATGGAAACCAGCCAGGATAACACATAGCACATCCACAAAAAGAGGTAGACTACTTTGTATCATTTTTCTTCCTCTGATTTCTAGTGAGCTAAGCAGATTCTCCTTCTGCCTGACGCAGACAGCTGGAGTCAATGGTAAGGAAGTGCTGCTGAAAATACAGGAAGATGGCAAGAGAATTAGCCTCATACCTGGCACTGGGCAGTCATAATTGCTCCCACCAGCACAAGAAGACATGGGAGTTTGCCTTCCATTCTGACTGTTTTCCACGTCAGCACCAAATCTCAAATTATCTGTAGGGACAAAAAATACGATGTTGAACAAAGGAAGTGTACAGTGTGAATGGAGTTCAAGGTGTAACTTTAAATGAAAGTTTTAAATTATGAAAATTCTTTTTATACATTTTCAATCTGTTGCTTCTCAGCTGTCTGGTCTAACTGTCCTGGTCTTCCTGGGAAAACTGTCAGGCTGGACTTGTGCAGGTCCAGATGTGCTGTTACTTGATAAACTTAGAAACTTGATAAGCTGAAGCACACTCTTTTATGTCTGGAGGAAACTGAAGAGTGTTTCTTGGGGAGTAAGACAGAAATAAATTCCAAGTATTTTTTCCCTAAATTGCAGGATGCCAACGGTACCATGTGTACTATTAGAAAGATGGGCTTGTCTGATGATGCAGTGTAATGGTGATTCAAATGTGCTAATTGAGATTCATATTACTGACACCTACTTAAGAGATCTCTTGCAGAGTCACAGATGTCTGCTGAAGGGTCATTTTGTGCTAACAGTGGTTTAAGAGGATTTCCATTTTTTTTTTGTATGACTGCTGCTTTAGGTGAGAGTGAAGGCTTATCTCTTGTGTAGAGGATGTGTAGGCAAAATGACTTTGCTTGATGATAGGTGAGGACAGTACTGCTATGTCTCATATTTTCAATATTTCTACTGCTTCTCCCCAACTAAGCTTTTAGCTTTTACTATTATCATATGCTTTTGCTAAAAAGGCAGAGTATGGCAGTTTTGTTCTGATAGTCTCATTTATTTGTTGCAGCATCTTTCTGTATGTCACTTCTTTGCAGTCACAACTATACATTATTCCCTCTAATCCCTTCAGCAGATTTACACTTCAAAGCACTCCTCAGTCCACCAGGAAGAGTTTCTACCTTCTCAAAATCAATTTACATAGTCGGACTCCTATATCAGTACTCTTGGAAGAGAACATTCCGTGATCCCTAGTGGGAGATTGTGAAGGTATGATGTAGATGTGGTGAAACCCCCCTGCTTTGAACAAGTCCCACACCATTTTCTCTCTTCCTCTTAAAATATAATGCCTCCTATACAAACCAAGAGCTGGGAGTGAGATAAGAGTAGCAGGCACAAGATACAGGGAAGAAGATACAATTTAATTTCCAGTCTCTAGGATTACCCTGAAGTTCCAAATATTTGAAATAATATTCAGGCACTGTTGCCCACACTATCATCTTTTTATCATCTATGTTATATGTATAAAGCTAACACAATTATTTGAGAAAACTGCTACTTCCAGGAATCATGAGCTCAGACTCTGTTTATATAAAGCCAGAGAAGGCATCTGGATAACAGCTGGTGAAATTGGAGTATGATATATGAGTCATAAATTTGGATTCAAGGCTAACATGGAGAAAGACTGTGGTTTTTTTAGTAGTTTTGTTGGTTTTTATGTTTGTTTGGTTGGTTTGGTTCTTTGTTTGTTTGTGTGTTTTAAAATTTGTTTAAAGCAAAAGGCATGAACAGTCCAGTTTCTGAAGCACAACCAAGAGTACAGCAGGATAATTTAGGATGTGATTTCTCATCATTAGGCTGCAAAAAGAGGGGACTTAAGTTTCAAGTCAGACTGAAAAGATTCACGAGAACATCCTCTGAGAACCTTAATTACTCCATGCTTTATTTTTGGGTCACATCTTGATGATAAAATCCTTATAATTTGGAGCGTCTCTTAGTGATTTGTATTAGTCTGTAGATTTCACACTACACTTTTTATATATTTTCAAGCCATTTTTTACCTCTTAGGAAACATTTTGCATTGTATAACAAGTCTTTTTAAAAGCAGTACAAGTTATTTCCAAATAGACATTAGCTTCAATTGAATCTGAACTAAATCAGCAGCATTCCCAAAGCTGAAGTGAATAATCTGAACCACTATCCAGTCACTTGGTTTCTGCTGTAACCCTGTGTTGCAGTATCCTTACTCCCTGTGCTGTGGCTCATTATTACAGCTATGCAGGCTTGTGTTCTGAATCCCACAGTGGCAGTGTTTTAACTTGCTAATTATTGGTATCACTGGTGATCTTTGTTGTTATCTGAAGGCTTGAAGTTCTTACAACTGTAAGAAACAAGATTCTGGTAGCTAAGATGATTTCAAGGAAAGCTTTGTTCAGTGAAACTACTTAGATCTACTTAGATCTTAGTTGAGCTGCCTTGTTAGAATTTCTGCCTGGGAAGCACAGTAAAGAACTGTTGAGATCTTATTTCTGAGGAACCTGCTAAGATGCCCCAAAAACAAGGCAACATCAGTGAATACACACACACACACACACACATATATATAATATATATATATATAACTAATAATTTTAACAGTTTCCTCCTTTCTCCCTTCCCACATTTTTTTTGATTTTGGTGTTGGGTATAATTTTTTTTTTTTTTTTTTTTTTTTGGTGGGAGGACAGGTACATAAAACCACCAGGGAACTGTAGATAAGTTTCAGGCAGTACCCAGAAACATCTTTTAAAGTTAAAAATGTCTTTTTTATTTTTTTCTTTGCCTGGAAGTCTGACATGAGGAGTCTCTATTTAAAAAGCCACCTGCATGGCTTAATCAAGTTTATTTCATATATTCACCTGTACAAGTAGGTTCTAGCCTTACACAGCATGTATTTATACTGCAAAATGCTGTAGATAGTCTCTCTAAAGTTGTTTTGCATCAGATGCCACATCCTAGCCTGTTTAGGCTATCTTAGCTTATAATGCTCTAGCCTTTCCCCCACTTCTCCCCTTCTCCCTGTGGGATACCCATCCTTCCTCTGAGGGCTACTGTCCCACTGTTCATGGAAAACTGGTAACAGATATCACCATATGTTTATTTTTGATTTTGGGAAAGATACAACTTAGGCCAGTCAATTGAAATGTCTTGAATGATAAGCTCCATCAAATTGAAATCATATGGCTGTTTGAAAAGTATGTTTACAAGGCTCCAAGCATAAACCTGTAAGCAATGGTAGGGGTCTCATAAACAGTGTGTGCCTTCTAATCTCAGCCTATGTTTCCTTTCTGATCAAAAATATTAAACCAACAAGTCAAAGACCTAGATGTAATATTCTGACATTTTGATCCTACGCTTTCAAGTATATTAGGACATAATATGTCCTAATATGTGATATGCCCTAATATCATAATATGTGATAACATAAATTTGTCTCTTTTTGCTGGAGCATCATCAGCAGGAACATTTAAAATCCCATATATTAATCTATTATTACTAACAGCCTTTCTAAGTAGTAATAATGTTACCATTATCTTACCAATGTGGAATAAGACCTAAGAAAACGCTCTAACTTATCAAGTGTGAACAAAAAGTCATTAATCATAGAATCATTTAGGTTGGAAAAGACCTTTAAGATCATCGAATCCAACTGTAAAACTAACATTGCCAAATCCACCACTAAACCATGTCTGTAAGTGTGACATCTATAGATACAAAAATTAAAAGTAGCTCTCTTTCCTCCCAAAGACATAATGCATCCATTCCAAAATACGTTGTTTCTGAATCTATAGCACTAATAGCTTTCTTGATGATGATAAGCTATCTTTATTTAGTTGAAGCCTTCTGGATAAAGCATTTCTGTATCCCCTTTCTGAACTGAGCAGACCAATAGCAGATTTGAACTATTTCTCCTTAAATATATAACAAGTTTTTGGGGGAAAGAGCAAAAAACCCAAAAGAAAACAAAAAATAAGATGCTATAGCCTTTGAAGACATTGGAGGAAATTAATTACTCAAAGTCTTGCTTTGTTTATGGAATCATTCTCAGTATTTCCTGTGGTTTTGGCCACCTTTAAGGAAAAGCATATTTAGGGAGAACTAAAGATGACCCACCCTCTTCCTCCTCTGTGTCCCTCCCTTATCATGCTTTGGAACCTGGGGTGAAAGGTATAGGCTGATCTCCAGAAGACCAGACTGTACCTTTCATGCCAGGGAAGATTAGATAAATTCTCCTTTTGCAGCTAGTTCTCTATGTCTCCGTACCTTACCATCATGATATTTGTCCATATCTCTTCCTTTAAATTCTTCTGCTAATGTCCTTTGTGCAGGACACTTGTTCTTGCTTAAACGGTCAGAGCCCAAGGCTGTCAGCCCTTTCCCTGGAAAGTTCCATCTTTCTTGAAACAACGGAAAGTTAGCAGCTTTACCCACACTATGAATCTCTTCAAAAGCAGGAAGGCAATAGCTCAGTTAGTTAACTATCATGGTGCTTCAGTGGGATTTATTAAATAATAATATTTAATAGTGTTTAATGACAGTGCCATTGGTGCCGAAAACAGGAAATACCCTTTTTGAAACAGGTGCAGAGTAGTGCCTACCTTTTTGCTTTTTCTCTTCTGTATTCTCTTGATGATTTTCTTTCCAGACCAGTCAGTGTTTGTGTTTCCTGTGTCTCTGCTGTGATCTCTCTGTCCTGCTCGTAGCGCCACTCGAGGGGGTGGAGACTCCCTGGGCCTTGGGGCGTGCTGTCTGCATCCCACCCCTTCCCGAGCATCGAGGGGATGGTCCAGGCAGGGGGATGGCGTTCGCATTGTCGGCGAGGGAGCCTGTGCGGGACGGGAGGGAAGCTGCTTGCTGGCATGCTGCTGAGTTTTGGAGACAGTTTGTTTTGTTCTTTCTCTTTTCCAGTCAGAGACCAGATTCAGTCTTCAAAACATTTTTTCCCTATTGAACACCTTACTGTTCAATGACAGACTAGTATGTGTTCCTTACAATGAACTGTCCTGTCCCATTATGCTTCTAGGAGTGTGAATGAATGCATAGCTGTGTTATTTATAACATGATTAGAAGTCTGCTGTATGTAGACTTAGTCCTAATACTGAGAAACTCCTGTTTCGAGCACAAGTGTGCTGTACTCCTAATTAAGATGTTTGGCAGAGAGGCCCTTATCCGCATGTAGAGCAAAGCATGCCCGGAACAGAGCCATAGGAGAAGAAACAGCCAGGGGAGCTTGCAAGTTAAATGAGAAAAACTTCTTATGAACTTCAGATACAAATAAGGAACAACATGTTGAGTGCCAGAGTTAAATGTTCACTGATACTACTCATACTAGAAAATGAAGATCTACTCACCAGGATGTGGTCATGAGGTATTCAGTTATCAAAGTGTGGCAGATAAATGTGATGATCAGTTTTAGAGCTGATCTTAGGGCACTGTTATGAAAACAGTCAGTGGTGCAATTGTTACAGCGATGAATGTGTCCTACCTACATGGAACTGATTCACTAGCAATCAGGCTCCTGACAGAATTTAGTGTAAGGCGTAAGAACCAGTATGTGAGGGATCTCCATTTTCAGGAAGCAGTTGCATGGAATCTTCATTTGGAAAGCACAGCACTGGTTATTTTGCATGATGGTAAAGATGAAACACTGGGTACTCTGCATATTTAGCTCTTCTCTGCATGGAGATCTATGTCAAGATTATCAAATGTATTTCTCCATGAGTCACGGTGCTGGTGATAACATTACTGCCATAAATCTGATTTAAGTGTAGCTGCATTTGACTGCTTTCAAAAAGCACTTCCAGTTGTTGAGATTGAACACTGCTGAGCAAGCAGGGGCTAATTTATTTTATTTTTAAAGATAACAGCCATTTGACATCTAGATTAAAGATGCTAACAAAAGAATGGCCATTGGGGGATATTTCAAAAATTATTTCCTGGCTTTTCACAGCTTAAGGACAACTATAACTGTCTACAGAGTGTGATGTCATTCGTAGGGCTTAACATATTTTAGGAAAGCCAGCAATAAAAGTGTCTGCTCTCTCAAGCACCATCTACTGGCTTTTCTTTAAGCTGATCCTCGGGATAATTTCAGCAGAACGAAGTGTAAAATCATGACATCCCACAGCAGGCCCATGTCACCCTGGCGGGACCCTCTGTGCCCGGTGACTTTGGCAGGTCCAGCGCAGGCTGGAGTTGTAGCTCTTGGAGCGCTCTTTCCATCCCCGTTCTGTCGTGCGTCTTTGCCGTGGCATTAAAGCACCGCACGCCAGCCAGCCCAGGAGGAAGAAGTATCCACACCCGATGTAATGCCAAGAATAGCGCTTTGACTCGGGCGGTGCGGTGGGAAACGCAAATCGTGCGTTCCGGATTGGCGAATTTTGGAGATGCTGTAGGAAGAAGACGGCAACTCTGCAATTTTACTGACACAGTCCACGAGCTACAGCTGTGGTACAGTACACTCCTCTCATCGCGACCCGATGACTCCACACGGTATCGCGGCCACGACGATGGCGACTTCCCCACTCCTCGCCGGGACGGCCCCGGCCGAGCCGGGCGCCGGCCGCGCGTCCCCTTTAAGGGCGGGCGGGCGCTGACGCCGGAGCCGGAAGCGCAGGTCCCGGGGAGCGGAGCCGGGCCCGCCATGAGCCGCCCGCCCGCGCTGCAGGCGCTGACCTGCGGGCCCTGGGAGATGCGGGAGCGCCTCGGCACCGGCGGTTTCGGTAACGTCATCCGCTGGCACAACAAGGTAGGCCGCGGCCGGGCCCTCGGTGCCCTGGCTCGGGATCCGCGCTCAGCCCAACCCTTGCTGTGTCCACAGGAAACCGGCGAGCAGGTGGCCATCAAGCAGTGCCGGCAGGAGCTGAGCCCGCGCAACCGCGACCGCTGGGCGCTGGAAATACAGATCATGAAGAGGTGAGGCCGGGCGGCGGTGCTGCCGGACCGAGCCCGGTGCCTGCTTGCGGCCCTTGGGCGGAGGGGTCGCTGCGCTGTGTCGCGTTCGTGCCTCGGGACGCGTGGCGGAGACGGCCCTGGAGCGCCGATCTGACGGATGCGCTGAGGGAAATGGTGGGAGAAGCTTTCGGCCGCCGGCCGCCAAGGGTTGCCCTTTCGGGAGGTGCCCGTTTCCACGGCAAGTGCGTGGAAAGTCACGCGTAAGAAAACTTCACGTTGTGATTGATGCGTCAGAATCTTGGGTCTCACACTGCCGTCTTCGACTCGTCTGCCGTGCCCTTAGCACTACAGTACTGCTACCTAGCCGCTGCTTTGCCTGACTTAACGTCTGTGCTGGGGCAGTCCCGTGGGGTGTCGGATTAACATTTTCGGGTGTAGCGGTCTGATTGTAGTTTGGGTCTTTTCTGGACGGTGGCAACAGACTGCCTTGCACTCCTTTGCAAGGCTTGTTGCTGTACCTTCTAGACAGATCCGTAGTGCGTAGGTGCATTGAAGAAACGCAGTCTTGCATGTGAAATGCTAGGATTTGGAATGAATCTAGATACGTGAAAGATGCAAACCTTTAGAATTCACTAATTCAGTTTCTAAAAGGATTTGTGACTATGTAAGACTTTGAATGGTGACCATGAGCATATGAAACTGTACAGCAGTTGCAGAACATCATGTGTTCTGTCGCCTAAATTTTGTTCCACAGACTGAACCATCCCAATGTGGTGGCTGCCCGTGATGTCCCTGAAGGGATGCAGAAGCTAGCACCAAATGACTTGCCATTGTTGGCCATGGAGTACTGCCAAGGTGGAGACCTCCGAAAGGTGAGGTCCCTAGGATGGTAACCAAGGAATGGATCAGCTTCTAATCTGATCCCAGGTTTTCCACTGAAGTTTTCCCTTAAAACCTTTGCTTTGGTATCCTGATAGTTCCTAATTCTAGTCATGGCTTCAACAAGTGTTGGTGGCTTCGTCCTTTATATTACTTTTGGCTTTTGAAGACTTAAGTGCTTTGTGAAACTCCTTGTAATTTTTTGGATGCAAGTGACACTGTGAGGAGTTTGCACATAAAGAATGAGGGCAAATGTAAGGGATGTGCAACAGTATGTGAGTTTGGCCAAGACCATTGTAGGGTGGGGGCATCTGCAGGCTGTACCCTTCCTGAAAGTGATTAACTCCTGTTTGTCATAGGAAGAAATAACACATGATAGTTCTAATCCTGAGGCTTTTCTGACCTTTGCTATAATCTGCCCATAGGTAAAACACAGACCTTAGGCCTCAGATTGGAGTTGATACTGTCAGACACAGGGGAAATGACAAAGGGATGGAACAAATAGAAGGGTGAGAATGGGATGACAGCGACTTCTTTCACCTGCTCCATTATCCTCCCATGCAATTAAACCAAGGCATGAAGCTGTAATTGCTGCTACCACAGGTCACAGCCCATAGAGTTTTGTGCATCTGGAGAACTTAGTTGCTGTTGCTGAAACTTCTTGCATCTTTGAGAATATGTGGGACTGTGGGCCTCACACAGGATAGAGGAAGGAAAGACTACATTCTGTGTTGCTTACTTGCAGTACCTGAATCAACTGGAGAATTGCTGTGGCTTGCAGGAAGAAGCTATTCTTATCTTGTTATCTGACATTGGTAAGTGGTAGCAGTACCTTCAGTTGTCTGAGTTATGGAGAAACCCTTTTAGTCCTGAATCCACTCTCCAAATATACAGCAGTGACCCTAGTGACTTCATTTTAGACTGACGTTTTATCATCTTGTTCATCTACCAAAAGTGTTGGGAGTCTGGGGAGGTCCTTGCCTACTGGAAGCTAGCCAGCATTACTGCAGTTTACAGGAAGGATGTGAGGGAACACCCAGAGTGAGAATGCAGTTCGTGTCCAGAGTTCTATGATGCTGAGTTTACCCCTTACACTTATTGTTTTATTGTATGTTTGATTGTACAAGGTTTGATGTGAAGGCCATGCTTATTACTAGATAGAACTGAATCCTTACTGAGCTTGTGCTAGGTACTGTTACTTATGCTCTTACAACTAGCTTTTTCTGTGTCTCAGCTTCTGCTCTCAGATACCTTCATGAGAACAGGATCATCCACAGAGACTTGAAACCAGAGAACATTGTGCTGCAGCAAGGAGAGCAGAGGGTAAGCAGGAAGCAGTTGTCTCTACCTGCACAGACAAGTAAGCTTACAGGGAATATGCAGGTGCTTCATGCAGTTACAGGGTCCCTCTGCAAGAGTACTCAGCCCAGGAAAACACCTGTCTCAGGTTACTGTGTCAGATGAATAATATTCTGTGTGCAGCTGAGATGAGACATTGTAATAGACATCTGTTAACACCTGACATTTTGACTTTCAACTACTAAGGAAAGAACCAGGCTGTACTGATTGACCAAAGATCGGAAGGAGCTAGATGCATAACTGCTAAGTGTGCTACAACACCTTAAAATTCATTGTGGTTTTAGGAATCTACAGTAGCCTCCTGTTTCTGCTTCTGTCTCTTCACTGGCACCTTTCCTGTATAGCTTTGAAGAGCTGAACCTTTTCTTTCTGCTGTATGAGGTGCTTTTAACAGGACTTCAGTCTAGCGTTCTTATTATCTCTTGTGTGTTTCAGTTAATACATAAAATCATTGACCTTGGTTATGCTAAGGAGTTGGATCAGGGTAGCCTATGCACATCCTTTGTTGGGACTCTGCAGTACTTGGTAAGAAAGGAATTCAGTTACAAGGGCAGCTACTGCTTTCTAGTGGGATAGAATTAACTGTTACCAAGCTTTGGGCTGGGATTAAGTACTTGTGTGGTATGGGGTGCATTTGTGGTGCTGAAGCTTGCAAAGGTGACTTTGTCAGCTTTTCTGCTGACATTGGGTTTTCTGCTACCTATGTCTGTTATAAATAAGCAGGAGTGCCAGTAATCTATGCTGCTTACTCCAAGAGGGTCTTAAAGTGCATGAGAGGCAGCATTCAGTAATATCTTTAATCATTTGTACAAATGTTAATGAGATTTTAAGGGATAGAGAAAGCTAAGAGCTGGGTGGCTTTGTCTCATGTATGTAAACTGTATCAGGCTCCAGAGCTGCTGGAACAACAGAAGTATACGGTGACAGTGGATTATTGGAGCTTTGGCACGCTTGCCTTTGAGTGCATTACAGGTTTTCGACCTTTCCTACCCAACTGGCAGCCAGTGCAATGGTGAGTGAGCCGTGGTTGGGTGATGAGTGGGCATTATGTGACCTTCCCTTTTACAGGAAGTAGAAGTGTGGTCCCTCGATTCTGACGATAATATCCCTATGTTCCTTGCCCTTATGGAAATTGACCCCCTTCACAGGAGTTTGACAAACCTGAGCAAGTTCAGCATTCCTGATACTTGCTCTATGGGATAAGGGCTGACTCCTGCAGGGCAGATAACAGAAACCAAAGTGGCATCTGTATTATATCTGTCAAGAGTAGCTTTAAGAGCCTACTAACTCTACTAACTAATGCAGGCTGGGAAAGGCAGGCAGTTATTTCACCATTGTACTTGCTTACGTTAGGCATACAAAAGTGCGTCAGAAGAGTGAGCTGGATATTGTTGTTTCAGAAGACCTATCCGGAGAAGTCAAGTTTTCTAGCAGTTTGCCCTGCCCAAACAATCTAAACAGGTGAGTACTAGAAATTGCTGTCCTGAGATAAACTGATTCTTCTGCAAAAAGACCAAGTTTATATTATATGCCTTACTGTGTTAATCTGTGAGTGACTTGAGTGCATGACACAGGCAGTACTATGTCTTGTCACCCCAGGACATACTACTGTTGCTTGTCAGACTTGTGTAGTTTTGGTTTCTGCCTTCTAAACACTGCATTTGTGATGGGGAGAGATGGAGTGTTGGAGGGAGAAGGAGGGGGAGTTTTGTCAGTTTACCTACACAGAACAGGTGATATGGTTGCTGCAAATGCACTTTTACGTCTTCTGATCTTCATCTGTTTTTTATTGCTCAGTGTTTTGTCTGGAAGGCTGGAGAAATGGCTGCAACTCATGTTAATGTGGCACCCACGTCAGAGAGGTACAGATCCTATATACGGACCCAATGGGTGTTTCAAAGCTTTGGATGACATTTTGAACTTGAAGGTAAGCAATAGGGTATGCATTACTCTGAAAAATTTTCCAGAGAGCACGTGCCTGTAGCCTATGAGAGGAGAGGCTTGAACCATAGACAGGAGGAAAGAGTGAGGCAGAAGCTTGTAGAACTGTCTCCTGGCAGTTAGTGACAGGTGCTTTTCTCTTGCTTCTTTGAGGAAAAATACTCCCTGAGCTTGCTGGGAGTAGTGAATAGTTTCTTTGCGTGGTTAGTTCCATATTCTGATAGAGGATTCTACGGCTGAAGCCATTTAATTGCCATGTAGCCTCTCTCCTACTTGATGGAGGACAAGAACATTGTCGTAATGTTAGGAAGTAGCTGCAAAGTCTGCAGTCTTCAGTCTGCCAAGTGCTTTGAACAGTTTGTTGGTGGTCATTGTCTCAGTCCCTCAATCTGTGCTCTGCTACATGATCAAAATCTTCAGCCTTTCTTATGCCATGCTGCTCTCGTAGTTGCTTCATGTTTTGAACATGGTTACGGGAACTGTGCACACCTACCCTGTGACAGAGGAAGAGACTTTGCAGAGTGTGAAGGCCAGGATTCAGTCAGATACGGGAATTCCAGAACAGGACCAGGAACTACTGCAGGAAGCAGGACTTGCATTGTTTTCTCAGAAGTTGGTCACTAAACATACAGCTGATAGCAAGGTGAGTTTGGATACTTCCTTTCTTGCTTTTGAGTGAATCAGAATATACTGCTCTCACTTTGAGATCACACCACTCCCTGCTGTTGTGGTATGCTTTTGTCATGGTAACCTCACAGACCTAACAGCCATTGTAGCACAGGCACCCTGTTGCCTTTGGTCTTCTGTGTTTGGCTGAGGAGGACTGTTCTGTTTATGGTGTCACCAAAGCTTGCTTTTCCTGAGAAGACCTAGTTGGGTCTTCTGTCTCCTCTAGGTGAATGATACTGCAGCTGCAGACACAGACCTTCTCTTCCTCTTTGATAACAAGAAAGTTTCCTATGAGGCTCAAGTGGCATTGCGTCCTCATCCAGAAAGTGTTGACTGCATCCGTAAGGACTTTCTCTGGCATGAACGTGATGGGGGGCGGGTCTGTGTTGAGAGGGGTGTCAGTGTTGTGTGGTCTGTATCATGCACAAATAGTAGAGAGAACTTTTGCATATTGTGAATGAAGAAGCAGTAAAATGGACTGTCATTCATTCAATTTATCAGCATTACTGAAAAAAGGGAATGTTTGATTTTGATATACTAGGGGAACTGCACAGGGTTATTCAGCTCTAGGCTTTGCAGGTGGTAACGTGCCCTCAAAGGAGCAATATCTTGGTCTGTTTTGTGATAACACAACTTTCCTGCTTCATGTTGATATGTACATTTCCATTTCCCCCACCTTCTTCATTTTCAGTTCAGGATCCAAAGAAGAATCTCCACTTTTTCCAGTTGCGGAAGGTGTGGGGTCAGATCTGGCACACAATCCGGATGCTGAAAGAGGATTGTAACCGGCTTCAGCAGGGGCAGCGAGCAGCCATGTACGGTGGCAGTTTCTTTAGAATATTTATCTCTGTCTTTGTGCACTGGTGAAAGGGAAGACAGAAATGGGACCCTGTTGGAATGGGGAAGCCCATGATTGGAGCTGTAAGCAATTAATGAAAAGCTGAGAGCCCTTTAGCACAACTACATTTGTCCTCGCTGCTATCTCAAGTATCTACTTCGGATGTAAGTGGAAGCCTGGTGAATTTTTAGTTTCAGAGGCTAATCAGACTTTCTTGTCCATACAGGATGAATCTGTTGCGTTACAATAGTACCCTCTCGAAGATGAAGAATTCTATGGCCTCCCTTTCTCAGCAGCTGAAAGCAAAGCTGGACTTCTTTAAAACAAGCATCCAGATCGATCTGGAAAAGTATAAAGAGCAGATTGAATTTGGAATTAGTGAGTATAGCATCTGGCAAACAGGTCTTTTCATGCCTCTTTTCTTCACAAAAACACCTACCTCTTTCTCTGTGAACCTGAGAAAGCCAATCACTCTTTATTGATTCCTGTAGCTTCTGAGAAGCTGCTGTTTGCCTGGAAAGAGATGGAGCAAGCTGTGGAACTTTGTGGGCGGGTATGTTTCTAAATCTAACTGCCTATCATAAAGAAAAAGAGGCTTGTTTTTATTATCTCTCCCCTCCTCCCCCTTTTTCTTCATTGTCCCTTCCTTAAATAGAAACTCCTTGTGTCTGGACTGATTCCAGATTTCACATTACCTTGGTTTGTGTGGCACGATTTTTGTCCATTACTACGTGAAGCTTACTCTGTTGTAAGGCTCAGGGTAAAAAGGGAGATCTTGGGGAAATGCCATAAATGTCTTGGAAGTTGTTTTATCCAAGAGCACCGACCTAATTTCCTTGAATTTAAATGACTCATATTCCTCATTTGTCTTGGCCAAGGCTGCTGTTTTCACCTTGCTGGTGTGTTTCAAACTATGAATGAGAAAGGAAGAACGAATGTGAGTGGTAGTGTCTCTGAGAATGTTCTGTTGCTTATGTTCTACCCTGCTTTCAGGAGGATGATGTGGACCAGTTAGTGAAGAGGATGATGGCACTTCAGACAGACATTGTGGACCTGCAGAGAAGCCCACTAGGTCGTAAACAAGGAGGAACATTGGAGGATTTGTGAGTTGAACTACCTTGAGCTTCAGATGCAGGAGTATTTCTAGCTAAGCTTACTCACTACGGGACAATGAAAGGGCTGTTTCTTCCACCCAAATTATGGGGGAGTGGGAGCACTTTAACTGAAAATGGTTTTTGACTCATCTGTCATTGGTCTGAAATGGCAGAGAGGTATAGAAAAGATTTGAGTTCTCAAACTATTTGTTCTTAATTTTGGTTCTTTGGAACTCCTTTATTTTTTCGTGCTTTTTTCATCTAGGGAAGAACAAGCCAGAGAGCTGTACCGAAGACTGAGAGAGAAGCCAAGAGGTAAAAGACACTTTAGCTCAAAGTCAGCTTTATTTGTGTGGATAGTAACTTTGGAGACGTAGTACTTTTTAAAATGATCATTACCTCCCTTCTAGGCCTGCCCAGACACTAGCAGCACATGGACTCTCCTGAACTTGCCTTTTTTTTGAGAGGGGAGTCAGGGAGTCAGTTTCACACCAGGCCAGCCTTCCTGTCTTGGTGCTTTGTAAGCTGTTCTCCAAACTCCTCTGGAGCTTTTCTCAGAGCAGGCTGTTGCCACACGTATATGCTGCCACTTCTGTGTAGGAAGGATGAAAGACATGGCCATTCCTTTGATAGTCCCAACTCTCCATTTCAAGTTCTTTAAATTTTGAAGAAGGTGGCTAAAAATCGGTGTAATTCATCCCACTCAAACTTGAATATCCTCAATTTTGGATGTCTCAGGATTGAAGCAGTATGGAAATAATCCACTAAGAATTTTCTCACTCTCTCCTATAAATCTACCTTTGTGTGTAATATTGGCTCTCATTCCAGATCAGAGGACAAGCGGTGACAGCCAGGAAATAGTACGACTGCTCCTCCAGGCAATCCAGACCTTTGAAAAAAAAGTTCGAGTCATTTATGCTCAGCTCAGGTGAGCTTTGTAGATTCTATTCAGAGTTGAGAGAAGGCATTTTCTCTTCCTGCAAGAGAAGGTTTAAAACTCAATACATAACAGCTAATGAGATCTTGCAGTGTTACAGGAAATAAGTAAGTTCAGAAATGTTCTCCGACTGCAGTGGCCCATGTGTGATCTGATCAGTTTTTACTTTTTTAATAGTAAAACTGTAGTTTGCAAACAGAAGGCATTGGAATTATTCCCCCGAGTGGAGAAAGTGATGAATCTGATGAGTGAAGATGAGGAAACAGTTGTTAGGCTTCAGGAGAAACGACAGAAAGAACTGTGGAACTTGCTGAAAATTGCTTGTGTAAGTAAAAAAAAACCTCCACTTTAACCTGAGAATATGGTTTGTAGCACAGGTTACTGAAATAACAGTAAATTGAGTGTCCTGTGGTTCTTTTCTTTATTTTGAATTAGTATTAAAGCCAAGTTCCAGTTATTTCACATTCCTAGCTGCTGAAAACTAGTTGAAATAATTGCACTCTGAATATTCTGTGTTTTTTTCAGAGTAAAGTACGTGGTCCTGTTACTGGCAGCCCAGAGAGCATGAACACATCACGTCTTGGTAGCTCAGGTCAGCTGCTGCTGCAGGTCCCTTCTGGAACATACAATTTATCAGAATCTGTAAGAAAAAGGTGAGGCGAAGTCTGGTGTTCTTCAGCTGCTAATGCTGGCGCTACAAAGCTAGATTTCCTGCTTTGTGAGATAACGGCACACAGGGCTTTTCATATTTCACACTTTATGTTCAGCTTGCTTTGTCAGCACTGTTAGTAGTTAAGACTTCCTGGGGCTAGCAGATCTTCCTTTTGAAAAATGGGGAATTATACATAGCTTCACTTCTCCCTGCCTCAGTAGTAAAGGTGTATTTTGGTTTTCTTCCTTTAATCTGAGATGGTTGAGCTCACTTAGAGGTACTCTGCCAGCAAGAATTGTTGAAGCATTGTCTTTTATGGTCATAGCAGCTGAGCTGCATCATTGAGGAGGCTGCTGTAACCAAGCATGTGTAGTTCTGGCTTGCTTAAATGAACTGTGTCGCCACTTGGAATTAAAGACCTTGGTTTGTTTATTTGCACGTTGCCCCCATCCTTAAGTTTATAGGCTGTTCTCAGCTTTTTCTCTAGCAACAATGGTTCCTCATAATAAGAACCCAGTCCATCTTGGAATACATTTCCTTTTCCCTGTCCAGTAAATCAGGGGGTTGCCACCAACTTTTCAAGTTGCAGTATGAATTACAAGCTTATGACCTGACTGAATATTTGTTAACAATAGAGGCAGCAGCTCTTTACACTGTCATAGAAATTAATAGTGTAATAATTGTCCCTTCCAGTGAGGAGCTATTGCTGGAATCTCGGAAACTTTGTAGTCAACTAGAAAACATGATGCATGACACAATGAAGGATCAAGAGCAGAGTTTCTTGGTAATGTATTCATTGTTCTATAAATGGACGGGGGAAGTGCATGGGTTCAAAGTTGTGCTTGTGCAACTTTGCCAGCACTAATACAGCTAATTGAAATCTCCAATTTACTCTTGGACAAGGGGAAAGCAGGAGCTGCAGATAGGAAACACTTGTTCCCTCATGATCTGCTGACTGACATCCTTTGCTTGCCAAGACTGGGAGCCATGTGCTGGGAACTTGTTGTCCTGAACAGTAAAGGATGGGGCAAAGCACTTGACTCTTGTACAAAAATACTGCAAAACTGCATGTAAATTTGGCATGATCGGGTGGCAGTACAGTGGTGGGCAGGTATGCTTAATTTAATGATGCAGAATACTAAAAATTACTAGCGAGTGCAAGTAGGTGAAGTGTTTTCCTTGACAGCAGTCATGTGGCTCATCATGAAATTATACTGACCAACTTGTTCACAGTAAATTTTTAAAAATTTAACATGCTTCTCATTTATTCTAGATAAAACTGAACTGTAAGCTAGTGTTGAACTTGGTTTATTCTTTAGGCTCTAGACTGGAGCTGGCTGCAGTTTCAGGTAGAAGAAACAAACAGTCCAGAACAAACCCAGATGTAAAATCACTTTGGTTGCCTCTGAAGCCATGCTACTTTGGGAAGCCAACTGTGAAAAGCTGCTGCCTCTGAGAAGGGAATATCAACTGCCTTCTACTGTCACCAACTGCTCTGTTATACCTATGGCCTAGCTTTTAGTGTCCACACTTTTCCACAATGATACATTAGGGAATGCCTGTTCTAACTGCTTGGAAAATGTTCTTAATTATGCCTTAAGACAGTAGATATTCTGTCCTGATATATCTTTCCCTTAGGCATCACCTGTGGCTGTTTTGCTGCATTTTAGGCTTTCTAATGAACAATGAACAACAGTATACCCAGTCACTGGTAGATGTCGCCTTCCTAATGAACTGTGAACTTAATTTCTAAACTTTGCTGATTTGCACTTTTTTTCTTCAAGTGTAATGGTTGTACTTATCTAATACTTGTTTCCTATGTGGGAACGAAATTATCTAAAACATGTAAACTTTTGGTTTGCTCTTTTTGATGCCCTTAATAACATTATAGTGGAAAAAGCTGCTTTCACTGTGCAGGTCTCTAAAACGTGAGAGGTGTAAGAATGTGATCCTAGAAACCACAGGAGAAGGAAATCTTCAGTGTACAGGTATCGTGTAACAAACCATTGGCAGATTATTAACCATACTTAAAGTTGCATGAAAAGAAAAAAACAAAAAAAAACCAAAATACCAAGCTGGACGGAACCTTGGTGCAAGTCAACACACACCAACCTTCTGTTCTGACCGTGAGCAATTTATTTTATTCTGATGTAACCCCAAATTTCCACTACAGCACAGAGACCTCCTTTTATAAAAGGTTGTGAAGTACAGGACATGCAAAATGCAATACAGTAATGGGGAGAGGTTGAAGTTTCTTCTGGTTTTTTTTTGGAACAGATTTAAAATACAGGAAACCAAAATGTGGCACAAACATCACAACTTCCATGCATGCCTTCAGGTGTCTTCCTTTGTTGTGCTGGCACACTCTGGACTTCAACATTGGGTTAAAGTCATTCTTGGGAAGAGCAGAAAGTTCACACTTCTTCAAATTTCAGAGTAATATTAAGGCTGAAATACACTGGGTACACTTTTCCTTCATCTTCCAGAGCACCACCAGTTGTTTTACTTAAAGCTGTGTTAAGCTTCCAGCTCAAATCCCAGCCCAATTTTGTGACCTCCAGCACTGAAATTCTTGCCATCAATCAAGCCTGAGAGGGTCAGCTTTACACCTACAAAAGCAAGTCATGAGAACCATCATACACTGAGATCCCTGTACAGTGCTCTCCCTCAGGTACTTGACCTCAGTAATGTGGCTTAGTTGCTACAGGAAAGTAGTGTACAGGCTAGTTGTGTACATAGACATCCTTTACTTTTCTGAGTCTGTGTAAAGACTTCTAGCTCCTTTGTTCATCTATTCTGTTCTTAAGATGACAGTAAATGAAACCATAGTGTAGTACTTAATACTATCTGCTGCCACCAGTGAGAATTACATACCAGGTCGGAGGGCATGAGTGTAACCAATTCCAATGAGGCTGGCATTGTTCACTTTAGCCTACAAGGAAAAAAAACAACATGGTATTTATAATCTGTGTTTAAGTATTCATACAGAAGTGTCCCCAGTGCCCTGAGAAGGTGGCTTATGCATGCTAATGCTCTTCAGTTACTTGCAGACCAACCTCTATTAGAAGCATGTTCCTAATCTTTTCTCAGGAGTCTCCAGTTTAAGGAAATGGTGGTCAAATTCTGCTTACACAAAATGCCATGCTGTTCTTCATTGCTTCCTCTATTATGTCTTTATATCCTTTAAATAGCTACTTATTACAGACCTTCAGAGCCTGTCTTCTAAAATCACTCAGAAGCGATTTTCTTTTTTATTCTAATGAGCAAGAAATACAGGAATATGCAATCCCCTTTTTGTATTACTGAGCTGTTTACAATACTATTTCTCATCTTTGATTTTGGTTCAATGGTCCATAAATGCTTGCTACTTTGGTTCTTAGTATTAAAACACACGTCAGCTGACTTTCAAGGGTTAACTTACTTTTAGGGGAAGGCTGTAAGCTCAGCTAAACTTACCCCATTGCAACTATAACACAGTTTTACATTATGGATTTAAGAATTGACACTGTGTCTTTTCATTACCTTTTAAAATACATTTTGCAGTACACCAGCACAGTATTATTCCAAGCACACTAGTCAGACTACTGCATATGGACAAAATTTTATTTTAGAATTATTTCCCCCCGTAATTTCAAAAGAATGATGTGTGAAGTACCAATTTCAAATTTTAAATATGAACCACAACAAAAGCTATAGTTTGCAATCTACCGTACTTCCTCAGTAACTAGTTAAAGTGACTGCTTTATAACACAAATTTTCAGTTTTTAGGGGAGCTTGAAATACTCATTTCTGTAACAAAATTCTTACCACAACAGAAGTCTTCTCATCCATTTGGTACTTTCCAGCAAAACCAAAACGTGTGTTGTTACTGCCAGCAGTCCATGCGAGATTGACTGATGTCTCTACCTTATTATTAATCTTCTGATAAATAGACCCACCAAACTCAGTGCCATCATTCCTGTTTGTAATAGATGCAAGTGAGTCAAGCCTTGCCTTATTTATAGTAACTCTTTATATTAACTTTTCCCCACAATCATTTGATCATTATCTCCTAAAATGAACCAAGAGATCCAATACTTCCTTAAACCCAGGCTCACTACTTCCTAGCTGGAGCTGGCAGACTCCTGCTGCTATTTTTTTCCACAAAACACATTTTGCTTGGAACAAGACTTTCCCACAGCCAGAGACATACAGTTTGAAGTTCTGACGTGGAAAAAACAACCCACCCAGATAACCTGGTTACTTGTCTTAAGTAAGCCAGTGTGAAGTAACACATGAAGGAGACTTTGGTTATGGGAATGAGAAGACTGAAAACAATGTTGTTGCATTACAATTGTTTAAATACACCATCTTCCAAGCTTCTCAGGCCATTTGAATACCAAGACTAGAGCTATGCAGTGATGAAAGCTGGAAACAAACACAATGCTACACATGCCTTTCTCCATCACCTTGGGCATTTCTGAGGGTGAAATTTCCTGTCTGATGGAGAGGGGAAGGTACAGTAGTTTACTTGAAGGCTTTTTTGTCTTGTGCCATAACAGAAATTAAAGCACACAGCTTTTCATTACAGATGACCATAAAGTGCCTTAACATCACCCTCTTAGATATGCAAACCCCAAAATTGCTCAGAAACCAGGTATCAAGACGGCCAAGAGTTGGGAAGTAGTACTGGAAATGAAAACACTGAATATAAATTAACTGGAAACAAATCAGTGTCCCCTTTCCTTCACCCACCTTTGACCTAAGGCCATTACTGCTAACTATTCCCTATAGTTCAGCTCCTCTGGTGACATTTTTCTAGGCTCAGGTGGTACTTACACATAAGTATGCAGCTGGAAGTCTCCTGCCTTATATCCCAAGGCAAAATTATTTTGTGAAAGCTTATACTTGGCTGTATCAAAAGCCGTCTGGTAGCCAGCAAGCCAGCCGTCGAAGCCCAACACTGCCCAGCCATAAATGGTTGGTCCAGAGAGATCAATGTCTACACTGCAGCCTAGATGTATATATTCTCTTTTGTAGGAGGTCTTCAACTTTCCACTCTTCTTCCTGCAGAGAGAAACACACCGTTTTATCCACAGTAGTATATAAGTATGTAATACATGTAGTTTTATTCCAATATGTATGTCTTTAAGGCTAGTTAATGAAACTACTGTAATTCCTACTCAAAGCTTGACTGCTGCTGAAGAGGGCACAGGGTAAGGACAACGGCGTTACATATATTCACACGGTGTCACGTTTCCCCCTATGACCTCAAACTCCCTAAAATCCTCAAGAAGCAAGAAAGACAAAATTGTTTCTCCTTAATGCTTTAACACACATCTGGTTTCAATTCTTTTTTTGTGTAATGTGTTACGGCATCTTCAGTTTCTTTCAGGAACATCCATAAACCTGCAGCAACAGCTGTCTTTCAATGAATTTTTGTCTATTTGTTCTCTCCACTGTTCCTTCCTTGTGCAGTACTTGCTTTCCTTTCTTCACTGCTGGGTACCAGTCTCCTCTACCAAAAGTAGATTTCTGCATCCTCCAGACAGCATCCACTTAGTCTGCCTTTTTCTGTCCCTCCTGTGATCTCCAATGCATGTCTTTGTTGATCTTGCTACCAATTAAAACACAACTACAACAAAACTTCACCACCTCTTTAACTCTCTCCCCAACTCCCTTTCTCTTCCACTCAAGACACAGCAGGACACTTTTGCTGCCTGTCACTCACACGTAGGCCTGGGGTCTCATTTTTGACTTAGCTTCTAATTCCTCATATCCAAGCAGTATTTCAAACTCAGGATTCTTCTGACAGGCTCTCCCCAACAGTAAATTAATACCAGTCACTATTGCAGAGCAGTCTCAATCTTTGTGCATTATTCTGACATAAACACCCCTTCTTTGCTCTACCAAATTTAACCACATGAGACTTGAGAAAGACAGCTAAGTCCTATTCCACTGCCCATTTTACCTCCTCATTCAACTGTGCAGACATCTGGCCAAAAACATCAGGGGAAAAAAAAAAAAAAAAAAGAAAGGCTTACTGAGTTGACAGCCTTAGGACTGTCAACACCATGAAGACATAGTTGTTTAAGGGGAGAGTGAGAGATCTAGTACCTAACTGCAAAACAACAAATTTGCCACTGGCCAAAAAGCTGAAGAATGCTTTCAAGCAGAACTTGTCCTTCTGAGTTAAGTATTATCCCCTGTCTGTAGAAGATTCTAGTGACTGCAGAATCTTCTCCAATAAATGCTGGGCTTTTACACAATGAACAGAGTAAGTACGTTTAGAAGTTAGTGGAAATTCTAGCATTCCTTAGATAAAGGTAATAGAAAATGTTTACCCTGTGTTTGGTACAAATGTAGTGTCAAGAGCCACCTTCAACCCTGTAGCGAACTGCAAAGAAAACACATCTGCTCAAAAATCAGTTGAAACATAATTTGTTATATTCTACTACTAGAACTCTACTTTCTGTCTAAAGAGAAAACCAGATAGCATAATGTCTCCCTCATGATTTATAACAACATTTGAAGATGCTGCATGATGAAGGATTAAAATAGGACTTTTTCTTCCCACAATGAAGTCCTTTAACAGCACAGACTTTGAAGGTATGTTTTTACATGCAGGAAGATGACACATCTAGTGCTGACAAGAAAATTATTCACAAAATAACGACAGAAAGAAAACTACTCAGTTCATGTTTGCTTATTCTTTATAGTTCGAAGAGTAGCTCAAACATCTCTCTCATAATTACAGATACTCTGTAAAGACACAGTACTTCTTTACTGGCTGGCCAAAAGCACATACCCATCTCATTTTTCCCCTCTAGCTAGACAGCATTTTCCATTTTAAAGCACAGGTAAAAGTACAAGCATGAATGGCCATATGTGGCAGACCACCACAGAACTTTTACTATCTTTGGTATCATTACCTTATACTAGAGGCATTAAGTGAAAAGCATAAACCTGTTAAGGTCCAAAAGAACCATGTTTTGAGAGTGCTGTTGGCTAACAACCTTCTGTAAGCAGTTCCAAGCTGCAAACACTCATCTGTCCCTTCAACCTTGTAAAATATATTCTATCTCAAGGCAGCCGAACTTGAGTTCTTATACATTAAAGCATTTAAAATGATGAGACCCGTCTTTGGTTTCCTTGCCTGACTGCAGCAGTGGCAGTTCTACGTAATTAGGTTCATTCAACCAGCTAGGTAATTCCACACACCTAGTAACTGCAGTAATTGTACATACTCAAATCATTGCCTAGCAGCCCATGGCTCTGAGAATGCCAGCACTCCCCACTCCCCGCCTGTGTGCTCTGCAAATAAATGTAACTTCTTCAAATACTCCACATACTTTTGTGCAATCTTCATTCTCCATTGTTTTCTGTTCGACTCAATACTATTTCATACCAGTTGAAGAAACATTTCCAAAGTATCTACTTGGTCTTACCTTATCCTCAACAGAAACTTCTGTTCCCAATGTGTTATCTGTGTTCCACTTCTGGGTGAATGTAAGTCCTTGGTCTTTGACCTTATATTTAGTCTCCAGACTGCCTGAAGCCTTGCCTGTGTCTGTGTTGGAAGAACCGGTTGCAGTGAACTCCTGTCAAGAGCACAGTATCACAGAATCACAAAACAGACTGAGTTGGAAGGGACCCAGAAGGATCACAGAGTCCAATTCTTCCGTGAATGGCCCATACGGAGATCAAACCCACAAGCTTGGCATTTTTAGCCACCACACTCTCATCAGCTGAGCTAATCACAGGGTCACGAGTTTCAGCACTCTTTAATTACATTCAGCTTTTCCACTTGTCAAGTGCCAGCACTCACACCCTTAGGCCTTTTGACAGAACCCTCAAAATCATCATCCTCCTCTTCCTTATCTCCACCTAAAATAATTTACTTTGTGTCACAAAATGCTACTCGTTCTGGCATCTCTGTTCTGAATATTTCTTTTATTGAGGTGTACTGATAGAGCCTTGGAACTTGCCTAGGCTGGCAGAAGCCCTATTACACAAAGATCCAACACCCTCATTTACTTTTCATCATGGGATTTGATTACTTCCTCTCCCCCATCTTAACTTTAACCATACTTTTTTCCAGGCTTATCCATCAAAAAATTATTTTTCTGACTTTCACTGCCAAAGTGGCAGTTATTTCAACATTCCACAATTTGCTCTGTACCTTCACATGACTCCATTCCCAGATATAAAAAGATACTTGCTTGGGATGCAACACAGTATATATTCCCATATTTTTCTTCACAATCTCCTCTAATTCCTTTTATCGTCTTAGTAGTACTGGCCCGATTGTGGATGAAAAAGCACCTGTTGCAATCCTGGAAATCTGCTCCCCCTTAACAAAATCAATCCTACGCTCAAGTTACATTGTTAGAAGAATAGCAGGAAGAAAAAAAGAGTCTTTTCTTCTCACATTTCTCCAAACACCTCATGTGTTTCTTCTTTGTAGTAATTTTTTCCCCTGTTTCAGATGTGAAAATGTTTTCAGGAGAACTGATGCTTTTCATACAGACTACTGCACCCTAACATTGTGGATTAACATTTTGGTTCCCCCTACCATTTACGATATTGTCATTTAGACTCTTCATATACTATGGTGATGACTTTAGTACCTTCCCCCATAACTTCTCTTTCATTAACTCAGCCAGTAACTCCACTTCAGAAGCTAAGTCACCCTTCATAAGGCACCTTCAAATTGCAGACCTTTTCTCCTTTACAGTATCCAGAAGTAGCCCGACCCCAGCACCTTGACGTCTCTGTCAGGCTGGTCTTTCACCGAGTAGTGTAATGGAACCAACAACTTTGCATTTTGTGTAACATGTATTTTGTAATATGCTATTCAATCAGTGCTCCACACATCAGAGCTTCCTGTTATTTAGTGGACTTGAAGTCTCAATATACCTCTCTCCTGGAATAGTTCAAGAGGCAGTCTATTCAGTGTTTCATGTACAGCTAAGTATTAAGCACTGAGTAGGTATACTGCCACAGTAGCAAACTCAAGGTGTATGAGTTAGGTTTTAAGAAGCATCTGAGAACTTCTCTCATTTGTTATCCTCATCTCTCAAATATTTCCGTTGAAGGAAGATAAATAATCTGTCACTACATTTAAAAGTTTTGTCTCTCTTGAAGTTTAAATACTGAACAATACAGTGATTAAGAGACAGCAAGATCCATTCCCAACATATCCAAGCTTTGGAACCCTGACTTTCCAGATCCTTCTCATTCCAGGACTGTATTCCTGGACGTACATTACTTTCACAATTCTGGACTTTGCAGAGCATACAAGGATATGAAGACCATCTGTAAGTGGTTGAGAAGTGCTAGGGAGCCAGGTCAGATTCCTTACACAGAGTCTGGGGCAGTGAGGGATGCTGTTGGGGCAGGAAGGGACAAGCTGATGCGCTACTACAACAGCACAGCAGTTACTGTAACACATCTAGCCAGCTAAGAAAAACATGTGACAAAAGTCAGGATGTGTTTAGACTGCCTTAAGACATAATTGTTATACAGCGTTCTAATGTCACTTCCACAAATTTAGTGTAAAGACATCTCAAACCTGCATCAGGATTCCGAAGTAACTTTTGTCTTATCTTAGAACAGGTAAATGATTAAAAAAGCTTGGTTTCTTTCTCAGATTAAGCAAAGGACAGATTGTAAAATAAACATAAAAATAAATAAATAACCCTGCATTGTCATATGATCAAAAGCCAAAGCATTCTGTCAGGCATCAAGAACTCGGTCTGCTTCTGGAAGCAGAAGCCGCAGAGGCAGAAGTCTGCAGCCATCAGTCTTTATCTGTGTAAACCAGAATATCTCACCAAACTATAATTTCTTTAGTTTTTTGTAGCTGAAAAATCAAACTCATTCTGGCTCCATGTCACACACCAGTCTGCATCAGCAGTTAAGCAGAGTTTCTGATTGTCTTTTTAGTTTATGGTGCCCAGCATCTACAGGAATGCCACGCACTTAGTAGGCAAAACCACTTGCAATCTATGAAAGGTTCTAATCGACAGACACTGTCATTGTGGCTTTCTACATCTACAGGTATCACTGTTGTTTTATGTTCATGAGAAAAACACCCAAATGTTTGAGCCGTAACAATCGGAGGTACTATCAGTATCTGTGTATGAATCAGATCTCATGTTTCATTCCTAACTTCATCCCCAAAACTCTATTTTGTTGCAACAGAATCCTCATCAGAAACACACACAAGCTCAAAACCTGGAGCAACAGACAACTGTACCGATACCATATTGATCTTGTTTTCCCTCTTGCTGTTTTTCAGTGTTCTTGTTGTGGATTGTTGGACAAAGATTGCAAATGGCTTTACATGCATGGATCATGCAGCAGATCTAGAGCTATGGACAGAGTCAAACTGTACAACATGAATAATAACATGCCTAAAAACAATTCAGCAGTTTAAAAATTACTTAGTATGCAGCACAGAAAGCCTTGTCAGACAAAGCAATAAAGAGCCAACATGTCAAAACAGTCACTATTCTTACCAACTGGATAAACATCCAAAGAAAATTGCATGGAAAAGAAAAAGCCCATTTTAGAACTTAATACAGTTGTTCATGTTCCATCACAATCAGAAGACAGCATAATTAACTATTAGCATATTATTTGAGAATCAAAACTTCCAGCCAGGAAAACTGCCTATCAAGAGATGTCAGTAAGTGAAGGCAGCCACAGTATGGAGACCACATAGCTCCTCATGCTCACATGTTCCTGGTGCACAATGGAAGTAATCATCAAAAGCTCAATTAGGACAGAATACAGTAAGACAAAAGTAAGGACTTGCACCATTTGCACAATAAGAACGCAAGAAAAGGAGGGAACTCAGGTAAATACAGTTACAAAGTAGGCTGAAAAGCAGCTCGTTTTACCAATCAGAACGGCACTGAGCGGTAAGATGTGCAGAACTCAGAGTGAGTGTAAGAAAAATATTATCGAGTAAATAATATATGCCTGTGGTTAAAGATCAAAATTATGACAGTGATTCCTGGTTTTGTCAGCCCTCCTGTGAAATTGCAAGGGAGTTCCACTTCTCCATCATTAAAACGGGGATCACAGAATATTCTTGTTACTTGGAATATTAAAGCTTACTTAAGCTCTCAAATTCTACATATAGGGTACTGCAAACGGACTGTTTTCAGTTTTAATTAGATCTTGCAGTTTAAGCACAGTAGAAATGAGTGAAAATGCAGTTAAGTTAAACTCTGGTGCTTATTTGTCCCTTGACCTTTTTGATAAAAGTCCCTCTGGACTAAAAATCCCATGAAAACTAGTAACAGCCAGGAAACTCAATTGCATTCCTAAGCAGAAATGAGAGCTATGTAAGGTGAAGAAACTCATGTTTGGGATGTGTCAATGGAACAGGGAGGAAAATAACAAGGTATGTGAAAATTTTTGCACGCCACAGGGAAAGAAGTACCATTACATCAGCTACGCACTATTGTAGAAATATCTCAGTCAGCTATGAATCTTAAAATGAGAAATGAAAGAGAGAAGCCACATCTGCTAGCAAGTTAATACTTGTTACCAGTTCAGGAATTTGTCCTTCCACTGCTATGCTGGTGATGTTGAAAGCCCTCAATACTTACCACTCCACTAGAAGACTTGGTCTTCAACTCTAACTTGACCATTCCAAATCCTGAAAATAAAATAGCACACAGGGCCTGTTTCACTGAAAGATGCAAACAAGGCTTATTTCCAACATACCCAAAGTATGCCAGATAGGGTACACTGACCTGAAACAACCTATTTTCATGTTCAAACACTTGTTGATCATACTGAGGGTTACAAGCATTATAGATGGATGATTGAAGGAATTTTGACAACTCAGAGTAAGTGGTATAATAACTTATAACAGACACCAACTATCAAGTATCTCCACCTTCTGTAGCTACTTGCAGTCTGCGACCCATCAATATGGTTAACCATCTCCTCTAATTTATATAGTTTACATTTTATTTCTGATTACAGGGCAAGAAATTTTTCTTTTCCTCTATCCAAAAAACATATGTTTCAACTTACTTCAATCAGTGCCATATACAAAAGTACTATTGCTTTCTTCCTTTTCTGTTTGCTCTGAATCTAGGGAAATATGTGGCCCTTGCACTAAATAGAAAAGCCTGAAGTAAGTGACAATAAAGTATGGAACTTGAGTTGATTTTAGCAAAGCCTGAACTCCAGACCACAGTGCATTTTAGTTTTATGCAGCATATGGATTTGGGATACAAATGAAATCTTTATTGACAATTTCAAAATCAGATTAAAAAAAAAAAATCAACACTTTCTAGTAGTTGCCAGAAAAGGGACAAATGCAGGGACTGTGAAAATATTTGTACTCCAGCTTAAACAATAGGCTATTCCAATTCACATAAAGATCACTCTTCCTCGGGAACCTGTTTATTGCCACATATGATCTCCTACAGCAATCTATGTTAGTATACCTGATTTAATGACTCTAAATAGAAAAATAAGAAGGTAAATAAAGGGCGCAGCATTTTTTAGACTGTTCTGGAGCGCATATTATTAAGGTCAAACTTGTAACCTGCCCCTCAAACTCTCCTCCAGTGCAGTACTATCATAACACACATCCAAAGTTCAGAACCAGAAGGCACTAGATGCTCCAGGGCTTTGCTGATTTTCTGCCATAAGGTATTAGAGAATCTCTGAGGTATTCATGTTCTTACAGGCGTTTTCAAGATGCCTAAGGAAAAAAATATGGAAGGTAATCCTCATCTTACTTACCATATCCCTTGTTGAAAACATCCCTGGCAGACTTTCCCAAGTCACAGTATGACGGTGGGACAGCCATTGGATCTGAAACATATGGGAAGCTGTAAAAATCTTAGCTGCAACAGCATAAAATCTAAACTATATCAAAAGTATTAATAAATGTCTATGACTAGTAGTCTCCGAGTACCTCACCAATACAGAACTGTAAGATCTTTGAAGAATGTTCATCAGTCATCATTGCAGCTTTGTCAATTTAATTCAAAGAATTTATAAAAGCCAATCCGTTATACACAATCGCTGAACCCCAGCTATTACATTCAATTACATATGCTGGCCTCACAGTCTTACACTGCAGAAAGAATTCATAGGAGTCTCATTGCTTTTCTAGTAATGAGGAAACATTGCTTTTGTGACAGGACCCATTCTGAAAGGGACGCCAAGTGAGAAACGACAACACCTAACAATCCTAAAGGAAAACAGACCTCACTTCCAGCTGCACTTGTGATTTCATAGAAAGCTTTTCCAGAGATTTGAAAAATATAAAAGAGATCTCTGTACACTGTCCAGTAGCCATCAGTGCACTGCATACACAGAGCAGCAAAACCTAAATTTGCTAATGGGGTACATTTCCTAATACTGTTACAACTACATAAGAGGACAAAGTTCAAAAGGATGGGCATGTAATATTGCAGTGTAGATAATACACTTCATTAGTTATCACAGTTTAGGGATTTTGCATCAGAAAGCCCACAGTAAAGAAGTAGGCAAATTCTTTCCCAGAGGAAAATTAGTCTTCCTCTTCTAAAATAAATCTGCATAAATGAAAAGGCACACCTGCTCCAGAAGAGAAGAGCTATCAAAGATGCTGCTTTCGTTTAATTTTAAGGGAAATTCTTTGCCATTCCTACTGCTGATGCATTTGTTCATATTCTTCTTTGCGATACCCAACACCAGAAATCCCTGATCCCCCATTTGTTTATCCCCCATATTGTTTATATGAAAGACTAATCTTAAAAGTAATGGGGTGAACAAAATATGTGGAAGTATTTAAGTTATCACTTGTCCTCCACCATTTTAGTCACTTACTGGTGTACTCAGTTTCCCTGTCGCAAATGCAACACTACAGTCCTGCTTTCAGACAGCCAGCCGTTCCTAAAATGAAGCACTTGGGCAACGTACACAGCATACTGTACAAACTCTTTGTTCGGTGACTTAATAACTAACCTGCAGTAGATATCTGTCAGCACACAGGCTCAGTGTTCTTGTGGGTTCCTTCCAATTCAGGATGTTCTATGGTTCTATACATACCTGTGTGTTTAGAGGATCTGGAGCTCATGGAAACATTACAGAACACAATGATAATGGATTTGTAGCTGGCCTCTAAACCACATAACCTGAAAGCTTCATAATAGTTGGTGGTAAACCACAACATAATCTGGGAGTTGGGACTGACCAATTCAGAGTTTGAAAGACATCAGTCTATTCTAACTTTTAAATTACATTGAGATTTTTACATCAAATGAGAGCTTAAATAATAACCCCTCACTCCAGTTTCTGAAAACATGTCACCCATCTACATTTTTCATGCTTTGCTTGGCTGCCTCTTAAGCCTTTCTGCCTCCCTGCACAGATGGGTATGGGCTTTAGAGAGACAAATGACAACAGTGCTCAGTAGTCTTGGGGCTCTCCACAGCAGCTTCACTAAAAATACCCGAAGGAGGACCTTACCGTCCTGATCAGCGCCTTCTCAACCTAAATCTCACCTTTTGGAGTGACAATCTCTACACCTCATTTTAACAAGGCTACTGAGACATCTTGGAATTGTGAGCCTATTCACTTTCTTTACACTATGCAGCTATATCTTCTGTGTTCTACGTGTTCAAATGTTAAATTTTATGCAAGCATTTAAACAGTATTAAAAAAAAGAGATGCTCGAGGTTAGCCCATAGCAAAACACATAATTGCTTTGCTAACAAGCAGCTCTACTTGCACAACAGACTTGTCTAGAGGAATCGATCTCGGTTTCACAGCTCTTAACATTAAATTCGAATCAACCAGATGAAATGGCAACAGCCAACGAAACACAGTGTGAAGTGAGAAAAGAAACACAAGAATACACGTATGGGCCTGTGGAATAAGTGTAAAAAACCAAACCAACTGAAAAAACAAACAAAAAAACCCTAAAAAAAACCCCAAAGAAACAACAATAACCGAATGGCCGGTTTCATGTTTCATTACGGATGCGGGGCCTTGCCCACAATCACCGCCACGCACCTTTGATGGGGGAGCCGAGGGGCGGCGGCTGCGCGGCCCCAGGAGCGCGAGCACCGCCCCTGCCCCGGCACTGCCCACGTTACGCAACGGGTAACGGAGCGGGCGCGCTCCGCCGCCTCTTCCTCTCCCCGGCGAAGTGCCGGCGCCGTGGGAACACTGGGGCACAGCCGCCCGAAAAGTTCATGCCTCCCGGCCGAGAAACCGGAGCGTCTGGCAAGACCCCCGGCCACCCGGTCTCAGAGACAGAGCTGGCCCGCGTTCCGGGGCTGCCCTTTCGGCAGCCCGTGGGCCTGCGGACGGGGAATTGCCACCGAAGCGAGCGGCCGACGCCCCCTCGAGCCTCTGGCCCAGCCCCGCCGCGGCAAGGTGACTCAGGGGACGCCCGCCTCGGCTTCGGTGAGGCCCAGAGGGCAGCACCGGGCTCCATCCAGAAAGCGCCGCGGGACCCGATCCCACCCGGCCCGGCACGGCCCTGGCCCCCACCGCGGCCCCGGCGCTACCTGCCGCCCGCTCTGCCTCCGGTACGGCTCTCGGCGCCCCCACCCCCGCATGCGCGGCGCCACCCCTACGCACGCGCCCCGGCTCCGGCCCCGCCCATCCAGACCGGCTTCCGCCGCGCGGCCCCGCTCCGCCCCGCGCGCGGTCACGGCCTGGCGGCGTCGCGGGAGCACGCGCAGGAGCGCGCTTCGGCCTTCTCCGGGCTCGGCCGCCGGTACAAAGCTGTGCTTCGGAGGGACGAAGGATTCAGTGCCGAGGTAAGGGGCAGCCCTGCCTCACCCAGCCCGTCGGAATCCGTATGAGACTCCAGCGGACACACCAAAGGCCCTCTCAAACCCTTCACCTACCTACCTACCTTATTAACAAATCTCCTTAATTCCTTGTCAGCCCCGTTTGGAACATGAGCACAGACAAACCCCTTAAGGCCACTATAGCCCTGAATCAAAGCAAGGAGACAGGCCCACCCAATCTTAAGGTAAGGCTCGGCAATTGGGACAAAACCGAACACCGACAGAATGGTGCAGGCAGTATTGCTGACAAAGCCCAACTGTTACTCTGCACATAAATAAGGTTGTCTATGCACCCAAACAAGACTGCCCCATTATACAGATTCCCTGTGACAAGGTTCACAGCTATTGCCTCACATGATTACCAGACATCTTGCAGTCTAGTACGAGTCTAGAAGAAAAGCCAGACAACTGAGATACAGGGAGTGGAGAGAGAGAGAGAGAGAGAGAGAGAGAAAGAGAGAGAGAGAGAGCAAGCTCTCTGAAGAAGTTTTTTTTCTTTTTTTTCACATAGAAGAATTCACAGTATTATGGAGAGAGACTGCAAAGCCAACAAATTCTGTGTCAAGGCTGAAGACTGTTGGGGTCAGAGGCACAGGAAATGTGCCCTTATCTGTGATACCCGACTCTGACACCCAAGAAAGAAAATTTCACATAACATCAGGGAGACAGCTGTTAAGTAGGTAAACTGGGAATGTAAGTGTGTAAGTTAAGAGAGTTTTCTTAAGTCACTGGGTGAGAAAGTTAAATTTTAAGGTTCAAGCTATTTTAGAAAACGAGACAAGATTGAGGACTTTGGGTGTTGTCCCTTTCTCCTTCTTCATCTTCTTCTAGAGATTTTTGGGTAATAATAAGTGATTGGATAGAAGATGCCACAGAGTGCAGCACACAGGTGTCGGGTCATTGGGTCACTAAGAAAAAAACTTTACTTGGCATTTGTTAATTGGACAAATAGACATAAAAGACCTTGAAGAGGTTCTTCGTTAGCCATTTTGCACCTTTCTTAGTGTATTATAGCTCCTTGTACTCTATATATGAAACACAGATAAGAAAAGAATAAACAGCCAAGTCCAAACACGAGAAGACAGCCTCTGTCTCCTTACTCTCAGTCCTGGGGAAAAGAATCCAGTCATCAGTGTCACATCCTGACACAAGACAAAGTTGTTTTCTGGGCAACCTGTTGAAGATGATGGAGAACGCATGAGTGTAATGCTGTGTGCTGCCCAGGAAACATGTAAACATGGCAAACATATTATGCTTTTTGATCTTCTAAAATTACAGCTAATTAAGTAATAAACCCCATTACACATTCATGATGGAATAATCAATTTTTTTATTTCTACTGATTACTGAAGAAAACACTAAATATATAAACTATCTATATTTTTTACAATGAGGCATCAAAATACTTCACATAGTACCAACTTAACCTCTCTTCATTACATACTACTGCATGCATTAGCATTGGAGAACATTCCCAGAAAATAATTAAAACTCCTAACAAGAAAAGAAAATAAATGGATAAGTAAGAGCATCAGCCTATAATCTCCATTACTAAGATTAATCAACTCTTCTTATATAAGGACAAGTTAAAAACGTAGTTGCTCTGCAAGCTTAGGTGAGATGAAAATAAGAAATGGTACGTCTGTTTTATGATTCAGGTCAAGTTAAGTAGTCTAACTATACAAAATCCTCTCTGCCCTCATAGATGCCAATAGCGAACCTAAGCATTAAGAAACCAAGGGAAGTATTATATTTTTTGCAATAGTCAATTTGACTACATACAAAAGTCTCATCTTTTCAAGCTTGCAGTTCTGTAATACAGTTGCCTTACAGCTACAAGGTATTCAAATACAGTAGCAGCAATACATTCAATGCTCATGCTCTCTAACACATGGAAGCAATAGTTTACTACTTTGAAAAGTTTTAAGTTAACCAACAGAATTCCTGTCCCAAATACAACTAGTAATGCATTCTTGAAGAGACCTTATCTCACTTCCAAAATACCCATTACCTTTCCCAGCAGTTAAAGGGGAAGATTTGAGAGGTTTGCATGTAAAAAAGGGCAGATTGAATCTACAGGAGTGGTAGCAGTGCATCAATTAATCAGGCCAAACTTTACAAGCTGAACAAAACACAGAGCAATCAATACAACATACCTAGTAACAAAATTCACAGGTCACATACAATAGGAGAATGGCCATCTTAGCATATAGCCCATATTGAAAGATTTTAGAAGTACACAAAACAACTCGTCATAAGCTGCAGCACTTAACACAGGTATGAGAAGATACAGACAGTAGTTGAAAATGGTACTCTTTAGGAGTACTTCATGATATAGCTCGCTTTTTCATTCTATTATCTGCATGTATATAAGAGACAAAGAGATGCTGGATGCACCATCCCCAGAAATATACAAGGTCAGATTGGACTGGGCTCTAAGCAATGTTCTCTAGTCAAAGATGGCCCTGCTCATGGCAGGGGGACTGGACTACACAACATTTAGGGAGTCCTACCAACCCAAATTAATCTGTGATTATGTGAAAATGAAATCTGACAGGATTTATTTTCACAACACATTCTGTTCAAGTGCCGTGGACTTGCTTTAAACATCAGTAATGTGCAATTTTTCAAGTAACATCCAAAGTAAGACGATGCACCTTCACATGTTCTTAAAAAGCTATGAAAACATCTCTCTAGGCTACAAACCTAGACAAGCAGTTAGTTATTCACTCCGATCCTTTGGCTCTCGGTATTTCCACTGGATATAGTCAAAGATGTCTTTTTCACACTCTACTGGCAGGGCCTCTCCAGCAACTCCTGCAAGCAAATTACACAGGCTACTTGAAAGGTTGAAAGTCTATACCATTCAGAAATGCCAAAAGCATTTTAAGATTATGACAAAACTGCTGTAGGTAAAAGACCTAAAAAATCCACCCAGAACAACCTCCCCACCCTCCAAGAAATTCTGATAAGGTTTACATACTGATTCTTATTAGTGTCAAAGGAAATAAGATAATTAACGAACCAAACATGTGCTGTGCATGGCACAGAAATCTTTAAATCAGTAAGACTAAGTAGATTAGGAGGCCCAAAGAGGTAACTTTATGCCACAGAGCTGCCTGTATGTAAGCACCCTGCCCCTTCTTTCCGTAATGGTGCCCAATACCAAAAAGAACACTGTGAAAGATTTCATAAACTATAACATTTATGTAAAGTATTTCCAAAACATCGCAACCAATTGAAGGAGATCACACAAAGTACGTAACTAGAAAGAATACTCTCTGCAAAGACCCAGACTGACCAGTAACACCCAAGCGACGTATTGTATATTCATTGATTGTGAAGCCCATTTCCAGAGCATGAGTTCTCATGTTCTTATTAAAGATATCACTTCCTGTGAAATACAGTACACCACAGTAATACTGATCTTTCGGGATAAGCCTAGAATAAAAAGTAGAAGTGAAGACTTAGAATAAATATATAACACAGAAGTAATAAGCCATTTAGAATTCAGTCATTCAGACACTTGTAAGTTTACTTTGTATTTCTGTGTCTACATTCGGCAATTCTGTACATTTAATTTGCCCACAAGCCAGATGCGAGAGTGAAAGAACTGCATGCGAAAGAAAGGTTCAGCGTATCTACCCCTACCCAGAAGTTACTGGTGTTCAGCCACTACCTGCTTATGGTGCTTGCACTCCTGCCGAGAATCAATGTCAAAGCAGGATGATAAAATAGGACACAATTCTGAATCTGAATAGAATATCAGGATTTGAAGCACAGCATTACTGCTAATAACCTGTTGTAGCTACTGGCAGCTGTCCAGTGGCTGCCACACTGCAAAGGCATTAGAAACCTAGTAAATGCCATGCTCTGAACATGGAAGTAGAGATTTGAATGCAAAAATTGATGCAAATGCCTACTCGGTAGCAGACAGCTAAACTACGGATTTGGGTTGGGGGTTTTGGTGCGTGTACCGGATATCAATTCTCCGATGTGGATAGGCAGTTCCATCTTCTTTATCTGGCAGCTGACAGACACCCTATGAGGCAAGTGAAAGATGCAAATTAAATTAAAACAGATTCGAGAATCATCTTTACCTCCCCAGCCCTAAACAACCTCTAAATAATACTCAGCCATCCTGGAAAGCAAAGTTAAAACCCTGCTGAATTGAATAAATATTTTACTAGAAGAGCCAGATATCAGAATACAGTGAATCACTATTTTACACTGTTATGAGAACTGCTGTTCAGTGTAGCATATGACTGTTTCTTAAATTCTTATTGCACCAGGAAGGATTATGGGACTCCTCATTTCCTTGTCGTAATTATTATCAGGCATATTTTCAGCATGCAGGTTAAGAAAAGAAAAAAAGCCCTGCACTGTCAGCATGGGATCTAAAAAAATTAATGTTCTTGCAATTCATTACTTGCTTTAGGCATCCCACATAATCCCTATTATATCCTAAGCCTAGTACCTTATCCATTAAATATGCTCTGCAGCAAAACTGACACAAAAGGAGACAAAAGTATATTATGTATTAGACAAAATCAGGTAAACATAGTTCTGAGATCAAAGCTAAATGTTTTCAAGATCCTGAGGACACAATTACAGAAGTGGTCACTGGTGCAACTGACGAAGTGATGTGCTGAGGTTCCAGGAAACATCCAGCAATATAGATGCAACTGACATTATGTGAAGATGGTTATGTCAGCAGAGTTCAGAACTACACAAATGTGGACCTGATTCCTCTGAGCCTGAGAGAATTACAGCCTGTCAATGGCTGATCTGCTCCCAAAGGAATGTCTCTTGGGAGCGTCTCTCACTCAAGAACTATCTTTGTAAACCACTTTCTCAAAACAGTTCTGTACAGCTGTGGTTAGTGTGTTTGTCTCTTGTCCCATCAGTGGGACAAGAGTTGGTGTTCCATTTACCAATCATGTTAAACATGTAGCATAAAACCCTATAAAAGGCTGAGAAGTTCAGAGAATAAAGACCTTTCCCAGCAACTCATTCTGGTGTGCTACATAGAACCCACACTTCTACATCATGTCCAACAGTAACACACAAATATCTGTACACTTTCTAATACTGAAATCTTACCATAAGGTATTCCCTAAGAGATAACTGCAGGAAATTCTTGTGAGGTGCAAGCAAGAGAATTAAAAAAACAAGCATAGCTCACCCCCATCCCCAATTCCAGTAGTCCAAGTAATATATCTTGTATTCATCCTAGCTTCTGTCAGGAAAAGTAATCCCCCCATAACATCCTTCACCACCCAAAAAACTCTTACCATGAATTTTGTGTCACCTTTAGACAGCATATCTGTGACAAAGTGGACTTTTTCCAGTTGTTCTACAACCTGATGCAAAAGTTTTGACTAGGAACAATGATAACAAAGAAGAAAAAATTACTTCACAAATAACAAGAATATCTTAACTATTTACTAGATAGAGGCTCCTATAAGTGCAGAACATCATCATTATTATATGTACTGTTCTACATGAAATTTGATCCAAACAGAAAGAAAAGTAACAATAATACTGGGAAAAAGCTAATAAAATTACAGTTGTGTAACATGAAAACAATTTCCACCAATGCCCCTACATGAGATTGCCTTTAGTTGGAAATGACAAATCTAATCCAGCTTTTAAGCAATGAACCTATAGAAGGAACACAAAAAAAAAACCAAAACCACTGTCATTAATACTACCTTCAGACTTAATCCCAAAAGATTACAAGGGCAGCACAAGTTTCCTATCATCTAAATGATTATGCCTACATAAAAAGATACTCAGTCTACCTTTAGTCCAGCTAGCTTTACAGTTCTGCATTATAAAAGCACATGAATTCAAGGGGGTGGGGGAGTATGTGTGACAGGAAGAAGGACAGAAGGGTAAAAATAAGCACATTCACTAGTTCTGCAAGAGAAACACAACATAATACATGGAACTGAAAAGTAATTGTAATAAACATCGTGATCCAAGAGAAAAGTTTAATATTGCAGTAAATACAAAACCACAGAAAAGCTGCAATACAAGTCTGAGACTATATGCAATGTACAGTACTGATCCACAGCATCTGAGAAACACACCTGTTTGGATGATTCAGATGTGAAACTGGGATGGGTTAGGAGAACATCCATATCGCCACTTGACTCTGCACCTAGGCAAGAAAGAAGCGAAGAAAAACCCTTCTGTGTGTGGCGAAGTATACTAATGGTGGTAAACATATGCCTTACCTCTTCCTGTAAACACGTTTTTCTAGCAGAAAATGGTCACTATTGGAAATAATACCAAAACAAAAAAAAACCAAAAAACAACTTAAAGTAAAAGAATCTTGTTTTTTCATCAAAAAGTTTATATTCCACATAGCTAAGAAAATATCCAAAATTTTCTTGCTGTACTCTATAGCAATGAAGCACAGATGTTGTTAATTCAAAAACAAAGCAAATCACATTACAACAGCCTACTCTTTATGGGGGAAGGGTGGAGAAGCAAGGATTTATGTGGGTGTCTCATCACTGAACTAGCTAGTCAAAACAATATTAACAGGAAAGGCCAGGTTCCAGCACAGACTCTGCCAAGAAGAACAATGTACATAGTAACTCGCCTTCTTTACTCTACCCCAAAATAAAGATAACAAGATCACAGAGTACCAACCTCGCCTAAAACTGCCACAGACTGTAGCAATATAGTTTGCATCCAGCTTCTTTATCTCTTTCAACACAATTTCCTATGTAAAAAGAAAACAAGCGTGTTTAGAGGTATCAGTCATTCACTGACCATTAGTACCTCACATTCTTAACAAAGCGATTCTTACCTGCATTTGCAGCATTTCTTCCCTTGGGATTCTTTTCTCAAAATCTTCGAAGTATCTGCAAATATAAAAATAGAAGTATCTGAAAGAGTGGCAGGGGCAGCATCTTAAAATTTTAGTCAATTAAATGTTTATCAGAGGTAAGAGTACTAACTTACACTACTGTCACATCACAACAAGCTCCTGAGTCTCATCAAACATCTTAGAAAACATCTTGCAAGGCGACAGTAAAAACTCACAACTGCGAGTCTATCAATGCTCAGAACATGGTTTCAGTATTTCCACTGTATACAAAGAGCTGCTATGAGGTGGGAGTATTGTCATATAACCAATTGCTTAATATTTACATAGCTCTCTGAAAATACAAAAGGCTCCTGACAAATCTCAGCCCTCCAGCAAGCAGGAGGAACAGGTCCCTTGCCCATGGTCAGAGATGATTTATGTTGGAAGGAGCTAAATGGAAGCTCGCAACTCAAATACATCTCCAGATATATTTGGCTTCCACTGTAAAATTCAGATTGTCATAATGTTGCTTGACTGTGGAGAAAAAGAGGGCAAGTGAAATACCATTTTGCTTTATTTGGTTCACTTCCAGCTTCTGACAAACACAGCTACAGCTCTTCCAGAACCACCACACCAAGCAGACACTCAACAAGCAGCAGTCAAGCTGATGAATACAGAGGGATACACACACATTCCGTGCAGCATTCTCAAGTTCAGACATTCAAAGGTCTTACCTTGTTCACAGCACATTAAAAAAAAAGCCTGGGCCACTTCTCTGCAGATTGTGAAGAAACAACACCATAACCTCACTAAAGTGATTCTCCATGAGCTAACTGAGGAAGTCACTTGATATTAACTTCCCTATGAATGCAGACTAAGACTTCAAACCCCAATGAAACAAGAGCTCTAAATAACTGCCGAAAAGCATGGAGAGCATAGGGAGAAGAGAATCTTACTCAGCCTGTGTAACCTGACATTACATCCTGGTGTCTGAAGGAGTCATTAAAAACACCGAGCACTTGTACCCGAGAAAGCTTACTTCAGCCCAATTCGCTGGTGATGGGTCAGCTTGTGTTCAATTTTTCTTAGATCTAGAAAAAAATATCCAAACAAAATAGTTAACTGAGGACTAAACATCTTACAGTAAGTTTCTACCAATGCAAAGATGACCCATGTATAGGATATGTAACGAGAATATAACCTCAAAGGAGGGAATTTCAAACTACATACATAACAGCTGATAGGATAACCACAAATGCACAGAGCACTTCTGATAAAAACTTAACAGACCACCAAAGAGCCAAAATCCTTCCTACCATCCACCTGCACATACTTTACTTCGGATATGTATGAAATGCCTTAGGTGTGTAAGATTATAAAGCTAGTACACAGGCTTTTCTCAAAGCCTAGGGCATATATGCTACCACAGTACCACCGTAGGAAAGACAGCTTGACAGAAAAAAAGATTACTGGAATGTGAATCGAGGCCCCATATTTACACTTACCTTCTAAAGTCTTAATTCCTTCCTCGACAAACTTCCTAGCAGCTGCAGGACTGCAAAGAGACAAGGCAACCTGGCATCAGGAACAATAAGAATCTTACAGCACTGAACAGGACATTCAAATTATTTATAACTGTCTAGGTTTTTATAGGCCAAGACTGAAGCAGCTTGTGACACTAACATCTTTTCAGCATACACATTTTCAGTTTATGCTTTTGGTCAGCAGAGATCCAAAGGTCGGCCTGCACATTTTTTAGCACTGATAAAACTATAAGCTGATGTATAATTGAAAAGAATTAAATAAATCACACCAAACAGGCAATATTGCTTCACACAATAATACCAAATGCACGGTAACACTGCAGCAGTGTTCCGATGGGCTTTTTGTTTGCTTGTTTTTGTTTTGTTGCGTGCTTCAAGGCTCTGCTTCTCCTTTTACAAAAACCCCAAGGCCAGAGTCTCACTTCCACTTTTGTCAGACTTTCACTGTTCCATTTTTGACTTGCATCTCTCTCCTTTCCCTCTCAGCTTGCACATAGGAGCGTCCCACTTCCACTCCTGTACCACAAAGTCCATAGTTCATGATTCTACATCCTTTTGTCTCATTCGATCCTGTAATTACGAGTACGGTGTATCAGTGTAGACATTACATCAAGAGCTCAGGCTCATTCTCTTCCTTATGTGCAATCACCCACATACTGGTCCTAAGACTATCAAATGAACAAGAGAAGGGAAAAAAAACCAACCAAAAAAAGCCCAAGAAACTTTTACCCAATGCCAGTGACTCGTGTCAGGAGATTGATGGAAGCACTTGTATCATCTTGTCGAATCTACAAAAATAAAGCAATGCAACCCAAATCCTTCTTTACTCCATTTGCAATAAACAAACAAAAAGAAGCCTTGAGAAGACAAAACAGCTTAGTTAGACTCTGGTTTGAAGGTTCACTATAAGTCACTGCAAAATAATACCAAGGGTAGTATGGCAAATCCTAACAATACCATACATAACTAGCCTGAAAACCATCCATCTAGCAAACATCAGGCCTAAAGCATGAAACTCATCAGCCTTCCAGTAACAGAATTCCACTTGACAGAAGACCTGCACATGCCGATTATGTAAGCTAAAATACTTTCATAACTAGACAGTTTTCTGGCTTTGGCTAAGCCTCTCAATCCTTGATTTCTATTTACCATACACTCTTGTGTTCACCACTCCTAAGACTCTCTAGGGACAACAACAGAATTGTGCAAAGCAAGCAGGCTACTTTGCAAGTCATCGAGAAAAACAACTATTGAGAAACACAAAACAAGAGAAAGAAACCCACCTTTTCCAACTTGCGTAGTTTTCCAGTGGACAAGAACTCATCTATCTTTTCAGCTATTTTAGCACCTACTCCATCCTAAATATTGGGGGGTGAATACAAACAAGTTAATTTCAATGACTTAAAGTCATTCTGTGTGGCAAGCGAGGAAAACTCCCTACAATTTAGAGTCCAGAAAGAACTATGGGACACCTAAGACTACAGTAAAATATTGGACCATAAAAGAGCACAAGAATTCAAGGGTACAATATAAACGGCATAAACACTGTAACACAAGGGCTGTATCAAGTTTCCCCGAAGGAGGAAGTTTGAACAAGGCTTTGATTCTTACTGCTCAAGATCTCTAAATTAACAAAGGAGTAAGAGAGCAAAGGGGAAAGATATTTTTACAGGCCGAGACTCAGACGGCATGCCCAGTTCCAGCTCTGACAACCCCCCACAGTGGCCACACCTTGTCCCCGTCCCCGAACTCCGACTCGGGTACCGGAAAGGCGCTGGTACAAGCGGGGCTGCACCCACGCTTCCCAGGAACCTCCGGCACCTCGTCCCCGCTCCGGCTGTCCCAGATTCTCCCGCCGGCCACCCGGGCACGAGCACCTACCAGCTTCTTGGCTTCCGCCCCGCTCTGTATCTTGCTCGGATACCGAGAAATGACCGAGGCCGCTTTCCTGCGGAACAGCGTGGGTCAGCGCCCGAATGGGCCGGGGCCCGGGACGGCAGCGAGCCGGGAGGGAGGCGGTACCTGTACGCGTTGTACTTGTGGATGGCCCGGTTCACGTTGCGCTCGTAGTTGGCCAGCTCTGCAAGAGAACCGCGGTGAGAGCAGCCGTGCCGCGGCCCTGCCCACCCACGCAACCGACAGAGCGCACACACCTACCGGTGAGGAAATCGGTGATGCCCTCGTTGGGGCTCTCCTGGGGAGCTTTCCGCTTGCTCATGGCCGGCACCAGCACCGAGCGCTCGCGGGAGCTTCGGGCAGAGATCGCTTCCGGCAGTGGCGTCACGGCGCGTCCGGTCTCGGTCCGGGCGGGGCCGCAGATGCCGCAGGAGAGCGGCAGGAAGTCGGTGTGCTATGTTACAGGCGCTCCGCACGGCTTGACGTCATCGTAGCTCCTCTTGCCCGAGTGTCATAGGCTTCGGGTGGCTTCACCACCCGCGTCTCGAATATCCGTATTTGCCGACCTAGCCCCGCCTCACAATCCTCTTTTCACGCACAGCACACATGTGTCTGCCTCACAGATCTGAGATTTTTGGCCAGTCTGCTTAAGCGGCACTGTTCCAGGCTGTATCGGCAGCTGTGGTGTTATAAATGAAATTAGAATTTTGACAACCAGGTCCCTTGAGTTAATAACAGTTCAATTAAAAATGAATAAATTTAGTAAATTGAATAGTAATTTGGTATAAAACAATACAGTTTAGTAAAAGAATACAATTTAGTAAAAATTACAATTTATATATATAATGTGCCAGTAATTAAGTATGATTAAAGCATAAGCAAAACCGACTGGAGTACGGGGAGGGCTTGTTACCCCACCTCACGTACAAAACCGACCCGGGTACGGAGGCTTCCCACCCTGCCTCACGTAAAAAACAAAGCACTTTAAGCTAAACTTATATACAGCGCACTTATACGTACTCATTAATGTTTCCCATAAATTTCCTCCTATTTCCGGCGTTTCCGATTTTACGCCACTATTCTTCACGGCGCATGCTTCACTCGTTGTTAGGGGGGTCTTCAATCTTCTTTCCGTGGTCTTTTGGCAAAGGCTTCTCCTCTTCCTCGTCGTCCTTTGGATAACCTTACAGGTTTGCGCATGCGTACTAAGCGTTGTGTTATGCAAGTCCACCAATCAGTCCCACATTTACTGATCTTTATGCCCAATGCCTAAAGTCGCTCCAGCCTTGTCCATCCCAAGGCCACCCTCGTCCTGGGACATCACCCATCCTCCAAACTACATCCTGTACCTCAGTTTTAACATGTAACATCTGTAAAGGGGTGCATCTGCCCTGTCATTTGATTGCTTCCAGTAACAACTTTAATAACAGTTACAATTTAGCTAGCACAAATCAATTACATCTATTACATGTGGTATAATACCAAAGTAACCCAGTTTCAAAATACTAGACTACCGAGTTCCAAAATACCAAAACAATCCAGTTTTACAATACCAGAATATCATGTTTCAAAATACAGCCGCACAACCGGTTTGTAAAACCAACACTTCCTCCTCTTCCTTTTCCCCAGTAATCAATGGGTCAGCTTTCCAGGGCTTTGAGCACTCCCAGTTGCACCCACCCAATGGAAATGGTTTAAGATAATGTCATTTAAGGATAATTTGGAGAAAAAGCATTTCTACACAGGAACTCACACAGATCCCATTGACTACCCACTTCTATTCCTCTCAGTGTTAGCGTTCAGGAACACACATAATCACAGATTGATTATATGTAGGTGCTTTATTGAAGCGCGCAGAAACCAGGAATATCAGCAACCCAAATCTAGCACCATCTTCTTTGTCCAAAATGCACATATTTCTACAATTTCAGCTGTAGCAGTAATCACTATAACAACCTTATCAATATTTCTTCATTAATGTTGATTCATTAACTTTATCGATATTGCTTCATGAGAGTTAGCTCATCCTTGTACAAACATGGACGAACCTTATCTCTGGGTGGGTATCTTTGAGACCCCCAAGTACCAGTTCCCGTTACCGTAAACATTTCAGCTTGCTAGACCATCCCTAATATCAAGCATTATTGTGGCCTACTTCTACGTGATTTTAAGAAACATTTTCAGAAACATCTAATCCCATAGTAACGTATTTCCCCCCTTTGAAAGTATTTCACTTTACTACCCTAAGTGTAATGCTTTCACTGTATACAGTCCTTTTCTTCTGAGTTTATACCTGATGTTCATCTTTGAATCCACAGTTGTCGTAAGCGTTGTTACACTCTGGAGGACTTGGAGATGGCAAATGCGGATGTGGATCTCTGTCCCGTGTCAGTGCCTTTATTATTTTCTGGTTCCAGGATACTCTTATCTTTATCTCTCCTCTCAGAACTGCATAGATTAACCAGATTGCTAAGAACACAATCAGTAGGATTATCAGACTCTCAGTATTAGATTTGATCCATGAGCTTACATTAATTCCTTCTTGCAATATAAATGGTCCCAAGAACCACCAACACCCCTTTCCATCTCCCCCAAGTCTCACCCAAATTCTCTCCAAGCCACACAGCTCAGCCACTACCTCCAAAACCCCCATAGACTGCCACAGAAGCTCTCCAATCCCCCTCCCTGCACCACAAATGGCCCCAAGAGCCACAAAAGCCTCTCCCAGCTCCCCCAGGATCCCCCAAACCCCCTCCAAGCCCCGCATGGCACAGAGCAGAAGAGGCTGGTGGACAGGGATATCCCCAGCCAGGAAGAGCTGCACTTCAGCAGCAATTTGGGCCCTTTGCAGGGCACATCCCAAATGGTGAAAATCCAGGCCAGGGACTGGGACAGACAAACAGAATTCCTGGAGAACAGATGGGCTCAGGTGGACACATTCTGCCAGCACAAGTATGAGATTGCGGCCCCATCTGCCCAGCCTGGGCAACCCCACAATGCCCAATCCTCCCAGAAAATTCTGTGAGCCAACCCCAAATTCACCCCCAAATCCTGGTAAAATGGTGCCACTTTAGATCCCTTTACTTGATTTATTTTTACCCCGGTTCTGGATGTTTCAATGCAATAAAGATGGAAATTATTCAGGTAGGAAAACATCTCCAAGATCATCCAGCACCTCTTGATGCCACCAGAAGAAACAATTGGACAGAGCACACAAGATCTTTTTAAGGTGTAAAGCTAAGAAATGAGATCTTAATGAATTTCTAATGTTGATTTGACTACTGATGGATGTTCGTGGCCTTGTGTTCATCCAAGTGCCTCTGGGAAACCAGGAGAAAGTGGAGACCACTGGCCAGGTGTCTTCCCAATGTGGGTCACTGGGAATGTGAGCCATCAGGGCTCTGCCCAACGTAGGAGATAGAGTTGGAGCAGCGCATGAAGCTCTTCCTGTAGTCAGGGCGTTCCCAAGGCTTCCCTTACCGGTGGCTCCGTTGGTGATGGGTCAAGGATGAGCTCCAGGAGAAGCTCTTCCCACACTGTAGGACACTCGCAGGGCCTCTCCCCAGTGTGGATGCGCCGGTGGGCGGTGAGGTTGGAGTTGTGCTTCAAGCCCTTCCTGCAGTCAGGGCAGCGGAAGGGCCTCTCATCTGTGTGAATCCGTTCATGTATGAGGAGATCTGAGCTGGTGTGAAACTTCTTCCCACATTCGGGACACTCGTAGGGCCGCTCCCCAGTGTGGATCTTCTGGTGGGAGGTCAGGTGGGAGCTCTGGCTGAAGCTCTTCCCACATTCCAAGCACTCATAGGGCCTCTCCCCAGTGTGGATCCTCTGGTGGCGGATCAGGTGGGAGCTGTCTCTGAAGCTCTTCCCACACTCAGGACACCCACAGGGCTTCTCCCCGGAGTGGATCATCTGGTGGCGGATCAGGTGGAAGTTCCGCCCGAAGCTCTTCCCACATTCCAAACACTTGTGAGGCTTCTCCCCATCCTGAAGCTCCTCATGGACCACCAGACCGGAACTTCGGCCACCTTCCCAGCACAGGGTGGGTCTTTCCTCCTCAGAGCACCCCAGGCTGGGGTTGGAGCCCCTCCTCCTGCGGGATCTCCGTGGCTTTTCCTCCCCCTCGGATTCCTGCGCTGTGGAGCCACTCAAAACGGCCTCTTCCACGAGGTTCTGCTGTGGAGATTTGTCCTCCCTGGTCTCCATCTTCAGCTCCTTGTCTGGGGGAGGAAGGACAAGGAGAGGATGGGATGTGCCTCTGTGCCAGAGGGAAAAAGGAAGGAGATACACTCCCCCCCCAACTCATCCCCGGCAGGACAGTGTCAGCAGGGGGGTCATCCTGCAGCCAGGGCCGTGCTAGACTGGGAGATGGAGCGGGAGAGCCTCATACCGAGAGTGACCAGAATTAGACTGCAAGTGACTGGCATCATACTGGGACTGGCCATAATCATATGGGGATTATAGGGGGTGTGATTGGACCCTGACTAGGGATTACTGGCAGCTCCCAGGCCCATGCTGGGAGCCAACTGCATATAGACTGGGAGCAACTAGAAATGACAGGTTGCATGCTGGTGACAACTGGCATGTACTGGGAGTGACTGGGACAATACTGGGGGCAACTGAACCATGCTGAGGTAGCTGGGAGTGCCTGGCTATGACTACAAGAATGCTCAGAGCAGCTGGGATACACCGGGAGCATCTGAGACCGTGCAGGTGGTGACTGGGACCACACTGGGTGCAACTGGGAAGGTGCTGGGGGGAACTGGGACTACACTTGGAGCAACTAGGGGCAGGTGTGAGTGACTGGGGCCCTGCTGGGAGATACTGACATCATACTGGGAGTGACTGTGACTACACTAGGGGCAGTATGCTGGGAGAACTGGAAGCACACTGGATAAAAGCTGAAGCAACTGGGAGCAACTGGGACCGTGCTGCGGGAAAATTGCATCATAATAGGGAATGACTGGGAGTGACTAGGCTCATGCTGGCAGGACCTGAGATCCTTACAGGGGGCAAGGGGAAGTCATCAGCATCGTACCGGGACTGACTGGGCTCATACAGGGTGTGCAGAGGAGGAAACTGGAATGCGCACGGAGGGAGCATCTGGGCTCATCCTGTGGCAGCGACTGCCGGAACCGGGAGCCTCAAACCCCTTTCCCGGCCATTCCACCCCTCCAGCCCCAGCACCCCCCCGCCGGGGTCCCAGGAATCCCAGGGGTCCCCCTGCTCTCGGGATCCCCGCTTTGGGGCTCTGCTCTCTCTGGGGTCCCGCTCAGGGAAGCCGCAGCTCTCCCGGGGCTCCCCAAAACCGCTCTCCCCACGTGGCGCCACAGAGCTCGGGGGGGCCCAGCCCAGGAAGCCCAACCCCCACCGTGGGGGGACCCACATCCCACCGGCCCTGCCACCAGGACCCCCCAGAAACACCTCCCGGGGACTCCCGATCTCCCCCCGAGGGGCATCTGTGGCTCAGCTGCGGAGCCCTGTGATCTCCACACATCTCCCTCCAAAAGCCCCAAACCCAGGGACCCCCGGAGTATTTGGGGTGAGCTTCCCCTCCCTGGGCACCTGCAGGATGGCAGGCGATGATCCCGGGGTGGGGCTGCGAGTTCAGGCGACACCAGAGCCGTGCGGATACCTTCTCTCCTCTTTTCTTCCGTGTTCCTATTGCCGCTCCGCCTCTTCCTTCCCTCATCCTCCTCCTCCTCGGTTCCCAAAGTCCTCGCGGCCCTCGGGAGCAGCGGAGATGGAGCTAGGACAGGTTGGGATGGGCAGCGCGGGGATCTCGGCTGCTCCCACCCGCTGGGGGCGGGGGAAAAGGAGAGGGAAGCTGGAAAAGTGGGGCTTGCAGGTCCAAACTGGGGCCCCTGTGGGGTCCCGAGTGGAGCTTTCAACTTTCCCCTTTTACCTGGTCACACCCTCTCCTGAGCCCCAGAAAAGGGAGGTGTATTTCGAAAAACAGGGGTTTAAACTGAGGGACGAAGCTTCCTTTTCCATAATTGCCCATGTTCAAACTGAAGAGAAATCCGCTTCCCCTGCAATTTTGACGGTCTCAGTTGGAGGTAAGTCTACCTTTTCTGTGCTGTTAGGGGTATTAAATGATAGGGAATCCCCATTTTCCATTATTTTCCACTTTAAGTAGAAGGGCAAACCCTTGATGATGCTTATTTATAGGCCTAAATTAAGGGAAAAATTCCTCCTTTTCCCTCACTGGAGAGATTGATAGTGAGGAAAACCACTCTTTCCCCAATATTTTTAGGGGATTAAATTAAAGAGGAGAAACCCTTTATTTGCCACTGTATCGGTTTAAGTGGAGTTAATTGGTTTAAGAAAAACCCTATTTGCTTATTTTAAAGGGTTCAGTTGAAGGAAGTTCTGCCTCTTTCAGCATTTCAAGGGTTTAAAGCTGCATTTCAGGGCACTTCTATCCATGCCCTGGAACTAAATATTTCCAACGGGAGCGAGCCCAGTACGTACGTAATGCTAATGCCACCTGGAAGTCTATTATTTTTCTTATTTTAATTTATAATTCAGAGAGCCCTAATTAGAGGTCCCGATGAGACTTACACCATTCATATCACTAGTATTCTTCTCTACCCTAATCAATCACATGGGGAGTGCTACTTAGTAATCACTAAGGAATAATTATGCAAGTCCACAAACTATCCAACTTATCTAGCTACACTGCCAAAGCACAAAGTTTTGCTTCTTACTGTCTTTTTGCTCCGTTACTCTAAATAGTTGTAGCAAAAAAAGAAAACATTGACCTTTTCCTGAAGAGTTTTCTTCTGCATGGAACCCCTTATTCACCTCAAATTTAAGTCAGAGGAACAAAACAGCTGCAGCTCCTCTGAGGGCTTTTATACCTGGTGGGATTTGCCGCCTCCCTTTTCCCAGGCATCGTGGGAAAAAGAGGTGGGCTCAATCAGGGCTATATTAAGCCCCGCGTGTGCTAAGGGTCATTATTCCCTCCTGGGGAATCAGCTGGGATAAAGAGCTGTTCTCTGATTTCAGTGAAGAGAATCTTTTGGCTTACTTAAGCCTGCTCTCAGTAGGTACTTTTTGGGTACCTAAAGTAGCAGAGGCTTTGAAGACAGCTTGAAGAAAATAGTATTAAACACAGGGAGTGTATTTAAGTTCATGATTTTGGATTGTGGGTTTCAGGGTCATAAGGTGCTTTTGTAATGACTTTTCTTCTTGGGTTTTTTAGGATGATTGTAACATCCTCAGGTTTTAGATCAAGTAGGATACTTCAGATTCTCTCAGCAGATTCATCATGTCACAAAAGGAACCAGCCCCTGTGGCAGCTTTCCCCAGCACCTGATCACTCTCCTGCACAGATTTGCATCAGAGAGATAAGTCAAGGGCTGTGATTGCAGAGGGGATCAAAGCAGGGCAGTGGGTTAGGACACACAGCAGTTAGGGGTTTTGAGTCAGCTGTGGGGAGGGGGAGGTTCAAGAAGCAGCCCTTTAGGTCACAGTGAGGGAATGCCTCACTTTGGCTCACAATGTTGAGATATGCAGGGCAGAGCAGTTCCAGGGTGTGTTGTGTCACTTGTCTGTTGTGCCTTCTGTGCCTGCTGTTCATCTTGTTTTGTATGTCTCTTGCCTCAGCCCTTCTATGGGCTTATCAGAAACCTCAGTGTCATTCTTAGCATCTCCCTGTTCCTTGGCCCAGTGCCAACACCATCAAACCTTTTATTCGAGGGTGCAGACATGCATCGGAATGGCCTTTCTCTTTAGAAGCGTGAGTCCAGTGTCTTCTTAGGTCTTGTTCTGAGCTGTATTGACAGCTATATGCAGCAACATTTCTTTACAGTGGATAAGGACTTGTACCGATTCAAAGGCCGGCAGAGGATTCCCGCCACAAGATTCTCAGGCATCCATCTCTGCGGTTCTTGGAACAAGTTGTTCCATTAGCATCTTTTTCCTCCAGGGTTGTCCAAGCCTGGCTGTTGCTATATTTTATATATTAGTAAAGGCCTGTATGCACAAACCAGCCTCTGGGTTAAGTCATAATATTAAGGGCTAAAATCCTTGAAACTTGCCTGCAGAAAGTAAAACAATATTCCTGTGTACAAGGATAAGAATGTAAACTTGTGTGTACTAGCCAATAGTAGCTTGCTCTGCCCGCAGACCCTGTAGAACCCTATAAAATGTGTGTTAATAATAGAAATAAACAGCATTCACAATTACTTCTGTGAAGACTGGTGAATAGCTCGGGGGTCTTTCAATATCTGGCGCTCCGACCAAGGACGCCCCTGTGGGCAGAGGGACTTTGGAGTCAGCGGAGTGGATCTGGGCGTTAGACGTCGCGGGCTTGGATCGGCACTGAATAGGCAGCCTGAGCGTGGTGAGACGCGGTGCGGTAGGACGTGGAAATTCAGGCTGCTGGGGGGGGCCCAGGCAGGCAAGGGCGTGGTAGAAGGGTCGCAACCTTCCCCCTTGGGGGTTGCCGTCAGCATGGATGTGGAATTTGCGGCGGCAGATAAACTGCTTCTCTGCATCCTCGTTAAACGAGGCGAAGCAGCCCAGGAAAAGGACCTGGATATGCTCATTATATGGGCTAATTGTCATGGGCATTTGCAGTGCCCACACTGCTTTTTGTGGTGCAAGAACGGACTGATGTATCGGCTCTGATATGGGAAACGGCAATTACGGAAAAGAGCAAGGACACTGTGTCTCTCGGTCGAACCTGGCAGATTGTAATTAATACCTTAAAAGACAGAAAAGCAAGATATGCTGAGGCTGTGAGCCCCGTAATTCTACCTGCATCACAGCGGCAGATGCCTTTATCTCCCACTACTGGGCAAGCTGTCTCCTATCCATGCTGCCCAGGGAGAGTGGGAGGGAGAGTCAAAGAGAACAAAATAATGAGAAAGAAATTCCACAGCGAACGCTGAAACAACGAACAGAATCTGTTCAGTTATGGCAGGATGTGATACATCCAGAAATATTTGCTTCATTTTTGGAGTAACTTTTAAAACTACAATCTTCTTTAAGTTCCATCTTTACCATCCTGGAAGAAAAGAAGCCAAATTTAGATTGGTTTCCACCCGAACCAGGGGGACATGGGGGAGCGAGGTGGGTGCAGAGAACAAAGGCACCCCCGGGGGTAGAAGCAGCGCAAGAAAAGTTCCAAGGCCACGCTGATAAGCTGCAATGATCGCTGCTGTCAGCACCTGGCCGTGAGAGACTTTTCGTGTAACATCGCCTGCTACTGTAAAATCGTGTCCTTTTTTCCTCTATCAGCGAACAACAAGAGAGATTGAGAGAAAAAACTGCATTTGTTCAAGTTAACTTTGTGAGGTTTTTTTTTTCTTTCTCTCCGTTTTTCCTCTCTGCGAGAATATGTAGAGAATGTGAAGAAAGATGAGAGCAGCAGCAGGGCGGGCAGTCAAACCCCCCCACCCTGCTCCCTCTTTAAGAAGACGCGCTGGGATTGTAACTAGTTTGTTAAGAAGTCATGATTTATTGGGTTTTCAAAATGCTTTTATATATCACTGTAGAGTTAATTTTGTGTTTTAAGCAATTATGAGTTTATGCAATTGCAGTTTTTAGGATTTTATTGACAAGTTACTGTAATTCTTTGAAAGTGGGAAAAAAAAAAAAAAAAGAGAGAGAGGGAGAAAAAAAGTATTTACCAGAAGTTACCTTGCAATAATTGGTTTTAGAACCCAAAGTTAAAATATGGTGTGATTTACAGCTTCTAGGAAAACCTTCCAATTAGTGTTATCTACAGAAGAGATTTATGGTTTAAAAAATAATTAGTTAAGAGAACTTTACTGTACAAGACAAAGTTAAGTTAAAGTATATATTATCCATTTGCTTGTTTTTTCCACAATTTTAATAAGGTAATTTTAATGTGTCCCTTTTGTTATATAAAACACATATAACTGCATAGATACCACTTTGGATTTTGGGTTGTAGTTTAAAAATTGGACTTGATGTTTCTGAAAAGTGCTATAAAAGCTGGATGGCAACCTGCCAAATCCCATGTTGTTGTGGTTTTTCTCTAGAAAAACTACACCTTAAAATCCTAACCAATTTAAACATATACGAGGCAAATTCCTGTTATGAATAAGTATTTTTAGTAACATTTGCAGTTATTGTACGTTATTCTCAAAGCTAGATGACACAGAATTGTGATGGATTTGTTACATTTTTATAATCTTTATAGTGAATCCATGTTACTGTTATATTGTGTTTGAAAGGTATATATCAAACTTTTAGTTGCTTTTTTGTAGTAGCAGAATAAGATTAAGTTATGTTTTTATTTAGTATAGATTAAGTGTTAATAGAATTAAGAAAAGACAGGATTTATAATGCTTAGGCTTGAATGCTTTTAAGTTAAGTTTTCTAACTTAGATATTCTTTTAAGGTTAAGTTTGTTATTTCTTTTTGTCATAAATAATTGTTGTTAGGTTTAAATATTTTTTAATTTAAATTGTTTTATGTTTTATTGGAGACACTTGTCTAAAGTGCAAAGTATAGTTATTTTCCTAGAGAGATGAAGACAGCCACAACTGAAACAGCAGTGATGGAACACTGGTGAACACCTGCTTGTGGATGGAGTGTTTCTAGAATTTTAAGATGCATCATTGTTGAAGATTAGCTGCCATAGGAGAGGCTTCATATTAAACCAACTGCTGCATGGTTTAATTGGTCTGGTACCTAAGGCTTCTGATCATTTTATTTATACAAATGCATTTTAACAGTTTTCTGTGCTGTAAGCATCTCATAGCTGCTACTATTGAGAACCTTGTTCTAGAAATAAGTTAAAAGGCATCTTTCCAGTTTAAAGCCAGGCCCTGGCCAAGCCTTGACTTTACCTGGACAGAATGTTTGCCAGCAGATCCAGATGTTTTTTGCACCAAATCAGTATTTGAGTCACTTTTTGACTCAACAATTTGACCCTATTAATATGACAGCTGGATCAATTTTGAAGTGGGCTTGGAGAATCATTTCCAGAGATGATTGCCCAATCCTTCACTGATTTTTTTTGTTTCTGTTTGTTTGCTAACTATGGGATGCTAGTGCAGTGTTTTAGT